>NW_025109306.1:346985-410769 GCF_011392965.1 Frieseomelitta varia
CCACAACAGAAGAATTGACAGTAACAACAACGCCAATTCCTGAAATATCTACTGTTCCTGTTACTACGACTACGATGTTGCCAACCACTACTGTGGAGACCACAATAGAAGAAATGACAGTAACAACAACGCCAATTCCTGAAATATCTACTGTTCCTGTTACTACGACTATGATGTTGCGAACGACTGCTGTAGAGACCACAACAGAAAAATTGACAGTAACAACAACGCCAATTCCTGAAATATCTACTGTTCCTGTTACTACGACTACGATGTTACCAACCACTACTGTGGAGACCACAATAGAAGAAATGACAGTAACAACAACGCCAATTCCTGAAATATCTACTGTTCCTGTTACTACTACTACTACGATATTGCCGACAACTATTGTGAAGAACACAATAGAAGAAATGACAGTAACAACAACGCCAGCTCCTGAAATATCTACTGTTCCTGTTACTACGACTACGATGTTGCCAACCACTACTGTGGAGACCACAATAGAAGAAATAACAGTAACAACAACGCCAATTCCTGAAATATCTACTGTTTCTGTTACTACAGCTACGACGTTGCGAACGACTACTGTAGAGACCACAACAGAAGAATTGACAATAACAACAACGACGATTCTTGAGACTACTATTATTCCTGTTATTACAACTATGATATTGCCAACCACTGTTGTGGAGACCACAATAGAAAAAATGACAGTAACTACAACGCTAGTTCCTGAAATATCTACTGTTCCTGTTACTACGACTACGATGTTGCCAACCACTACTGTGGAGACCACAACAGAAGAATTGACAGTAACAACAACGCCAATTCCTGACATATCTACTGTTCCTGTTACTACGACTACGATGTTGCCAACCACTACTGTGGAGACGATAACAGAAGAAATGACAATAACAGGAACGCCAATTCCTGAAATAACTGGTATTCCTGTTGCTACGACTACGATGTTGCCAACCACTACTGTGGAGATCATTATGACAACTGAACATGTAATTGTTATAATTACACCTGAAACTACAGAAACGGAAGCTGTCATGACAACAACAGAATTTATCACAGCAGAAATTTCACCTGAATTTATAGAAACCACTTTCCCAACTATAATGGCGACCACAGTAACTATAAGCGAATTATTTACCACGACTGAAATGATCACTGGTATATTAGTATTTCAATGTTCTATATTTGTTCATCTTTCAAAAAAAATATTTTTTCTGAATTTTTAACTGAATTTACAGTTTATACAAGTACAGAAGTTATCACTGAGATTGTAGTTACATCGACTCCGATGACGTTAACAACAATAACTGAGCTTGAAGTTACAACCGAAAGTATTACTCCCGTTATTGAAATACCATTAATAACAGAAACAACATTAAAATTTATACCAAAGCCATTTACTACTACCGAGATTTATCTGTTACCTACTACTACAGTGTCTACATATCTTCCATTGTCAACTATATTTGAACTTGCAGCATCACTCACTAGAACTGAAACAGTAAGTAAAATTTTTATTTTACTTCTGATATATGTAATATTAAAAAAAAAGTTTCTAATGAGAAAATCGGTTCTGATATTCGTTAATTACATTTTTATATTAGAGTTAGTTTATCTAACGCTTTTAAACTATCGATATAGGTTACTCCTATTGAACACATAATACCATCTGAACTAACATTATCAGTAACTGAATATGTTACTGAGACCGAGACATATTTTGAAGAAGAATGTGAAGAAAAAGAAGAAACTGAAGAACCGGTGTGGTATGAGTATGAAGAGAGTCCGATTTGGTATAAAGTCACAACTATATCAATTGAGACTGTAAGAACTCCGCTTATAACAGCAAGTACGACAGAAATAACTACAGTGATTACTGAATCGACTACAATAATGAAAGTCATAACTACGAAATTACTTACCACCGAGAGTACAATAGTTACTACGGAAACTGTATCACCTATTAGTGAAAGTACTATTATAGCAATTACGCCAACCATCACTGAAAGCACTATTACTGAAACTTCAGCAATTACAACTGAAAGTACAGAAGTTCCTTCAACCACAACCGAAAGCATTACTATAACAGTTTCACCAATTACAACCGAAAGGACTACCATAGAAACTTTTCCAACTACACCTGAAAGCACTACGACGGCAATTTTACCAATTACCACCGAAAGTACCACAACAGAAAGCGTATCATCTACAACTGAGAGTACTATTACTACAATTGAAACTACTGCTGTTATAATTTCACCAGTTATTACTGAGAGCACTGTCACAACAGTTACGCCAACTATCACTGAAAGTACTGAAACTTCTGAAATTACAATCGAAACTACGAGTACAGAAGTTCGTTCAACTACAATTGAAAGCACTAGTGCAACAATTACAGCAACTACAACCGAAAGGATTACCGTAGAAACTTTTCCAATTACAACTGAAATCGTTACGACAGTAATTTCACTTGTTACCACAGAAAGTACAACGATAGAAAGTACGTCGCCTATTACTGAGAGCACTACTATAGAGAGTACTACTGCAATTGAGGCCACTACCGTAATATCTTTGCCCACTTCAGAAATATTGCCGCTTACTACTGAACGTATTATTACAATAGTCACGTCAATTATCACTGAAACTTTATTCATTACAACTGAAAGTACGAGTACAGAAGTTGTTCCAACTACAACGGAAAGCACTGTTGTAACAACTTTATTGGTTACAACTGAAAGCACTATCGTAGAAATTTCTCCAATTACAATTGAAACTATTCCTGTTATACATGTTAATGTAACGTTAGAAACAACTGAATTAGCCACGTCTGTTGTAACAAAAATGATATTGCCTCCTACTAAAATTACAAAAATCACGATTGAAACTCCGGCAATCGAATCTACAATTTTAACTACTACACCGGTGCCAATTTATATAACTACAATAATGGCAGAAACAACAGCTATGGTGCCTGTTACAACAGAAATCATTACAAGATCACCCACTACCGAAACCACAAATATAACTATTGTAACTCCGACTATTACAACAGAACTCACAATTGTAATTATAACAACAATTGAAACAACAATTCCTACAACAGTAGTTACAGAAGTACCTGTTACGATGATAAAATTTGCAACTACTATTGAATTTACAACAGCATCTATTACAACAACAGAAATATTGCCAATCAATATAACTACAAAAGCAACCGAAGCAACATTTATGACAAAGGAAACATCAATTACTCCGCGAATCGAGATTACAACAGTAACCAGAGAAGTGATAATCACTACTGCAATGACTGGATCAACAACTCAACCAACAATCACAACAACAAAATTACTACCAATTAATACAACTACGGGGGCTGTTCCCTTTATAGAAACAACTCCTGAAATCATTATTACTACCTCAACTGTCATTACTGAAACGATAGAATATACAACTGAATCTACCGCTATAACAACCGAAACAACACCGGTTATTATGATGATTGAAACAACTGAAACAACTGTACATATAATTGAAATTACAACGCCTACAATAGCAGTTACAAATATCACTACAGAAATACTATATACTACTATTGAATTTATTACAATCCCATATATTACTACTGAAACTGTTACAACTGAGGTTACCACTATAACAGTAGAAACAATACCGATTATTGTAACGACTGGAACAACATTCCACGTAACTGAAATTACAACACCTATTATCGAAGTTGTAAATATTACTACGGAAACGCTATATATCACGACTGAAATTACAACTCCATATACTATTGAATCTACCACCGTAACAACAGAAACAGTACCGGTTGTCATACTAACTGAAACAACTTTGCACGTAACTGAAATTACGATATCTGTAAATACCACCACGGAAACACCATATACAACTACTGAAATTGTTACAATTCCTTATATAACAACTGAAATTATTTCAACAATTCCTACGGTCATAACAACGGAAATTACTGAAACAACATTCCACGTTGTAATTACTTCACCCATCACTGAAATTACAAATGTAACTACAAGAACACCATATATTGAAACTACAACTCCATATACCACAACTATCTCAACGACAATAGTACCAATCACTGTAACAACGGAAACTACTGAAACAACATTCTATGTCGTAACAGAAAAAAGCTCACCCATTACCGAAATTACAAACATAACTACAGAAATCACACATACTACTACTGAAACACCGAAAATTATAACAAAAACAGAAACAACTGAAACGACAATCACACTTGAAGTTGAAATTACTTCGCCTGTTGTTGAAGTAACAAATATTACTACGGAGACACCACTCATCACTACAGAAATGTTAGTAATTACAACTTTCATCGTTCCAACTACAACAATAGAAACAATTGAAACCACGACTGCAGGTGAAGTTACTTCCCCAATTATCGAAGTAATAAATATTACCGCGGAAACACCATTTACCACTATTAAAATGCCAGAAATTACAACGGTAATAGTTTCAACAATTACAACTGAAGTCATTAAAAAAATTACAACTATTACCGTGTATGAATATATTGAGGAAACAACAGCTAATATGACTACAACTGAGAAAACTATTGAATCAACCTCTACTACAACAGAATATCCTGTTACAACCGAATCATCGATACTTATAGAAACAACAGAGATAACAACGCCAATAGTAATTCATTGGGAAGTTAATGTTACAACTCCTTATGTAATTGGAACAACCGAAATTGTAACGACTGAATTTACCCTAGAAGTAACACCCATCATTACAACTGAACGAATTACAACAACAGAAGAAGAAATATATGAAGTGGTAACAACACACGAGGAAGAATACGAAGAATACGAAGAATACGAAGAAGAAGAAGAAGAAGAGGAGAAAGAAAAGACGTTCAGTCCAATTTGGTACGAGTATATAGAAGAAACCACGACGCCGAAAATGGAAACCACGACGAAAGAAATTATTCGAATAGAAGTTACAATCATCAAGGAAGAGCTGAACAACATTACAACTCCCTTCGTAACTGTACCTGAAATTATATCTACCATTCCCATCCCATTCATCACTGAGGAAATAATAACACCTGAAACACCAACTACATTCGGAACTACTTTGATATATACGCTGCCTCCAACTTCGGAGTTCACTACGGAACACTTGCCACTCGATTACTTGGAAGAAAATGTGACGATATCGGAGAAAGTGACGAAACCTACTACGGTTACCGTAGAAATCTCAAGAGTCACCGAGTTACCTGTCTCTCCCGAAATGTCAAGCCTCGTTGTGACACGTACCACGAGTCAACAAGAAAAGAAACAACGCCAAGAGGAAAGGAAAGTAGAGCTGATAGAGGAGCTGAAGAAATTAGAAGAAACGGAGGAAGAGATTCTGGAAAGAGAGAAAGAGCTGGAGAGGAGAGAGGAAGATTGGCAGATGGAAAAGGAGAAATTGATACACTCGCTGTATGTGAAACAGCAAGAAATGAAAGCCGGTCGTCAACAGACTATATTTGTCTCAAAACCTGATACTGAAGAGTCACCAGCTCTGTCCGAGACAATGCCTACGATCGAAGCTATGACTTCTGAAATTGGTGTCGCTCCAATGAAACCGAAAACGACGGTAACTCCTGAAATGACGACGAAGGACGAGCTCGAAGAAGAAGTTAAACTCCTGGAGAAGAAGTATTTCGAAAAGGAGAAGTGGTTGAAGGAGGAGGAGAGAAAATTGGAAGAAAGGGAGAAGAAATTCCAGAAGGAGAAGGAGGAGTTCGAGGCGATGATAACAGAATTGGAAGAGAAGTTAGAGAGGGGAGAAGAAATTACATTGCCCACGGTGTCCCCTTACGAGGGATCGACGTTTATGACGCCATCTTTCTCGCAGTTGCCACCTACAGAGGGAACGACGATTGAGATTCGAGAATCAACGGCGATGGAACCTAAAACGGAGTCTAGTGTAAGAAAAATCGTTACACTGTCTCGCGAGGAGGAGGAGGAGCAGGAAGAAGTAGAAAAAGAGAGGAAACGAAAAGGTACAACGAGGATTTGTATGAATGTTTTAAAGGCAAAACCTTTGGGAAAACAGGCTGAAGGCTTGGTGACGAAGAGGGTTTGTTTACCGTTCGTTCCAGGACAAGTGGACGCCAAAGAGCAGGGAACAAAGATCAGTGGATTATATCTAAAAGATCACGAATGGACTGAAGGACCTAGATCTACAAAGGACCGTGGGGAATCGCAAACGGAATTCGAGGACGAGAAAAGTGAAAGAAAACGATCGTTGACAGAGCAGGATCGATTTAAACGAATTATTCATGCGAAAGAGCATGTTCGTCCCCAGTTCCGAATTGATCAAGCTACTAGTAGAAATGATATTACAAAGATGCAAATCGAGGAGCCAATTTTCACGTGTGAAAACTGTAGCCTTCGATTTACGGACGATTCTATTTTCATGATTACTGAAACGTCGACGACTACCGAGAAGAGTTATTGGAAAAATAATAGCAACAGACATAAGGTTCGGTCTATGTTGCAAATTATCGAAAATAAAAATGAATACGAAGACGAAGGATATGAAAAATGTTGCGAGGATCGTGATTACGAGGATCAAATCGAAAGGAATCCAAGACAAGACACCTCGCCGTGGACAACGAAGAGTGCAAATGATGAAGTCAAGGAGGAAGATGTAGAATCGAAAACAAATTTAGATAAAGATGATTCGGTAGAAAATGGTGCAGCTAATGACAAAGAAACAGAAACTGTTCCGAGGGAGAAGACTTACAGCGGCGAAGATGATTTGGTGGCAAATGATGTAGCTGGTGATGAAGAAACGGAAACTGTTCCGGAGGAGAGAACTTATAGTGAAGAAGACGAATCGGAGGAAGAAATTAAAAGTGGAAAAACTGAGGAAATACCGAGTGAAGAGATGCACAAAGATAACAAACGTAATATTTTACCTCAAACTTTAAGCATACACGTGTATTTTTAAGTTTTATGATATCCATGCATAAATACCATTATAGACATAATATCTCTCTATTTTTTAGAGTTCTTTATACTGCACAATTTTATCATATTTAACTTCCATAAATATTACAATTAAATAAAATTTTTTCAAATGTCCCTTTGGAATCACGTGTATCAATTACAGTAATATTGATGCTAAACAGAGGAACGCAGGTTCGTTTTATTTTATCTACAGCCGTCCACTTCGATTTTCAGTTAGAAAAAAGAGAAAAACGAGACAAACACCTGGTCCTGAATGGCCGACTGAAGCTTTAACCGCTTATCAAATAGGTGGTACTAGAACGTGGATGCTGGAGTATCCGAAAATTCCAGAGTCAGAGGAAGACGAGCAGAAAAGCGTTGGAAAGCGGCCGCTCAAGGCAACGACTTGCTATTACGTTATTCTCAGGGACGAGAGGGAGGACAGCCACGAAAGTCCCGAGGGGGATTATAACCAAGGAAATAGCCTTGAATGAGATACAGATCAAATCTAACGCGACAAATCTTACGGTAAAAAAAACTACTATTATAAAAAACACATCATCATTTTTTCTTATAACAACTGCAATACTCCATTTTGCAATGGAATACAAACGGCGACTCGCGAGAGTATTTGAACATTTACCGTAGAAAGATTTTGCGAATATATTGCATGTATTCGAATTTCATTAATATTAACAACTATCGTGATTACATTGTAATTCTTATTGCAAGAATAAACGTGATAAAATATTGGCATATAGTACGAATCATATATCATGGAATTAGTTATAATAATCTAGAGACATGTATTTGCAATAATTTTTTTTTTTTTAGGTCATAGTGTTGGTCTATCGTGTACAACGCACACAATGTACTTAGGAAGTCTTCCTGCAAATGTTCAAATACTCTTCCACGAATCGCTGTACAGAAGATACATCAGATGCATTGAAATAAAAGAGTGAAAGGAAACATAAAATCAGTGAAACGTAGAAGCAGTGAAACGTAGCGCGTAATGTTAAAAGGTTGTAAAGTTTGTATATATGTATATACGTGTAAAAGAGCACATTAATAAATTCAATTAGAAAATTCATTTTGAACGGATGAAAGTTTTATTTCGTCAGTTTGGGATACTATCATCTCTGTCAATCCATTGAACAACTTGATCGATATTTTCGAGGCAGTCGCACTAACTACGATATAAGCCTCTCTGTCCAGAAATCCACAGTTGCTAAATACTTACTCGAGCTGATAGTGCAGTTAATCTGAAATGAAATTCCGTTTTATTTTTTTCCGGAATCGGAAATGTAATAATATTATATAAATAAGATATTATCTAAATCGACTGGTGAACGAGTCGAAGAGGAATTGAATCACTGTCAGCGATCGCTCGTTTTTGTCAAGTTTTTAAAATTTTTTACATGAAACTGGCTTTTTAATGTATTTACGAAAGACTTGAAGATAGTAAGAAATTGCCTGAGAAAAATGATCATTGTTGCAATTTTCAGAAACGATTTGTCGCTTATCTCACGTTATGTAACGTAGATAAATAGATGAATAATTGGCTGTGATGAATAATCGCCTCTAGAAATGGATTTCAGTACCAAAGATCAAGACAAAGAAGCGGATGTTGTTGATAGCAGCACGCCAGACCGCATAACTTGAAAAACAGAATCAGTCATCAAAAAGTCGTCGACGCTGGTAGTTTCGTTGTCCGACAATCCGTCTCTCGCTTCTTATGTTAAGTCTAGTGACTAGATCGAAAAAGACAATTCGTTAGATCGTGCACGAGGAAGAAAAAAAAAAAAGAAGTCATTTCGAGCAAAGGAGGAAGTTGTTTCGTCAGCATAAAATGAAGGAACATCGGAACATGATTGCTGCGTTGAACATTGTCATTGTCCTGTTACAGGCAAGTATAGTATATTTTTATATTATAATTCCGGATATTTTCTTCACGAAATTATTCAAAAACACGTGCTTCTGTTATGTATTAATAATTAATTACAAAAACAATCTTCTTTCAACGACCAGAAAATAATAGAAGACTACAAAATATAACAAACGTGAAATATTTCATTTATATTTCTTTGGATCATTCACTACTAAATAATACTTCTCAGCTGTTAAAATAAATCTCTTACTTTTGTAGGAAAAAAAATCGTCGTCGATATGCACGAATATTTATTACAATTTTCTACTTTAAATCTTTCTTAAAATATACAAAATGAAAGCTTCTTTCATTCTTAATGTGTAAAATATGATATTGAGAATTTTTGTTTATCGAAACGTATTCGAAGACGAGCTTGGAACACAAAAGCTCGAAGATCGTGACAGAGTTAAAACCTTTGGTTCTCGGGCTACGATCTGAATAATCTGCGAAGATAAACTGAACGAAATTCATTTATTAAGTAGTTTGATTACAAGGTGGAACAATAACGCGGTACTGACACGGTAGACTGCTTCGAAAACTTAAACTGGCCAACCGTCTTTGCAGTCGTGGGTCACTGGCTTGTCGGAAATCTCAAAGCGAGCGTCAGCCTTTGATTACAGAGGAGCTCGACCTCCTGAGCATCGGACAGATTAGATACCGTTTGAATTAAAAATAATTGTTTTACACTCGCTTCCTTTATTTCCTACGTATCTCGTTGGAATCTCTCATACTGAAAGGAAAACATTAACGTAGACCAACCCACCAACAATACAGAAAAGAACTCGTTGGCCATGCTTGAAAAGAATTCCTACACGGATTTGCGCTATAAAGGAAACGTTATAATTTCTCTGAATAGCGTTGAATACATTTGAGAATTGTTGTTTCAAAAATTGAAGAACGTCGAAATAAACTGTTCGTTGAAAAAATCTCACAGAAACTTTACAAAGTATGAATCTCGAACTAAATTAAAAATTTCTAACAATCAATTTCAACAAATAAAGATTTTACAATTGTTACAGTAATTCAATACTTTAACATGCAAAATGAATTGTGTTTTGTCTTTTTTCATTTTTAATTACTGAAAATACTTGGGGATATACGTATAATTTTAAATACAAGTTTCTCATTATACAGAATGGCTCGTAATTGGTATAACAGGACAATTCTATGAGGAAAAATAAGTAAAATTTTTTCTTCATTTTCGAGAGGGTCAACTCTGAAGATTTACTTTTGTCTGGTTTATTTTTATTTATAAAGTTACAAGCATCGTTCAGTTAAAAGAAAAGATTGTGTCTGCATTTAACAGAATGTTCGTAGGAACTTCAAAAGAAAAAAGGAACTATGAGAAACATATCCAACGATATGAGATTTTTAAAGGAATAATACATTTCCGTGACATTGAAAATATTTATAAACACAAGTATTGACTTCGTAATATTAATTTACTACGAGATAAGATTGGAAAGTCAAGCCGTACTTGAGTGTATAGTGCTAGATAAAACTTTAGAGCTGGTTTTCTCGAAACAACGGAGCGTCGAAAAACATTTTCTCCCTTTTTTCGACTTATTTCTTCTCATAGACTCACCCTATATCTGATTATATATGCAGTTACGAACCATCCTGTACTTGAAAAAATGAAGTACTTTTTTAAAGAAGGAAATCAGGTTTCTTCGCATTTCACAGAGTCAGAAGTAACAAAAATTTAATGTGTCATCTTATTATTTGGAAGGTGTTCAACGTTCACAGTGATTCCCGTCAATGGTACGAGAATCCCCGCGTTTCTTTATCGGAAAGCTGGAGATTACCTATTAATCAATACGACGCAAAGGTAGAAACCAAACGATCCACGAGGCAGATAAACAACGCCGGTTTGTTCTCCAAAAAAAATTACTTTAAATTACAGGGATTTTTAATATTAAAAGTGAACGTTGTCTTTTTTTTTTTATTCTTTTCTTACATGCGTGTTATAACGATATCAGAAAGTGATAATATCGTGTTTCCCGATACCAACGTCAAATCAATGAGAATGGAAACGGCACCTTCTTGTCAAGAGCAAACCTTCTGCGAGGATGTTCCAAATTATCCTTCGAATTTGGTGAAAGAAATTATTAGCAAAAATCCGCATCTTAAAAATTATAAAACTGTCGACATGGTCAGTATTTATCTTTGTAGATAAGTATATTAAAAATCCTCCAATCTTTTTCGCTATAAATATAATATTCGCTACACGATGAACATTTTCCATTTCGTATTTTTCTTTTTTTTGAATATTATTATTTGCTTCCAGTTGGAAACATTTAGATCCAAGGTAGACAATTCCTTTCTCGATACGGAATCACTCTGTGCGTCAATTGTAAGTAATATCTTAATACTCGACTTCTGTCGAATGATATTTAATATTAATTTAGTATTAATATTATACATATTATCATTGTACTTCACTTTTGTCAAAATATTCTATAGGTAAAATGTTACGTATATGTACAAACTTCATTAAAAATTAAAGCTTTATATGCTTATATGCTTATATTATATTTATATGCTTATATTATAATATTCTATAGATAAAATGTTACATATATATACAAACTTCATTAAAAATTCATTAAAAAGTTTCATATGAAAATTACGAAGTTGTAAAATAAATTCAGAATCAGTGTAAGTGAAAGAGACATATGAAAACATACACAGTAAAAAACAATTATCTATATATAAAGTTATTTATGAATTAATACTTTCAAAACGATTTCTGTCAGCAGAAAATTGTCAGCGACAAGATACAACAAACTTTACCCTATCCTATAAAATGGACATTAATTTTGCATCAATTTTTCATACATACTGATGTTTGTTTGCTGACGTAACTGAAACCACACACAAATAAATATATAAATAAATCTACATAATAATGTTCTCTGCAGTTTTCATTTTTGCAACAATTACGAGTGTCTATATAATATTTTCCACTTTTTTATATTCATAGAATATTCTGAAAGAATTATTGTATCGACAGATCAATGTGTATCACATATCATGTAACATTTTACCACAAATAACATCAAGCATATAATATACCCTAACATGTTTTTAAATAATTTCAGGAGCAAATCGTCATTCCAAAAACAGCGCAAAATATAAAAAACGAGTGGTTATACATTGTTAATAACGAAGATGTAGTACAGGGAGTGCGGATAGAAAAATGCTTGTGAGTATTTTATTGTCTAAATGAAAATGTTTTAATAACTCTTTCCCGCTCTATGTGTTTCACATGATGAAACATCAGCAGCTGAAAATTGCTGATGTAAAAATTATATAAGTAAAATATTATATTACACGGTAAAAAGAAATTCGATAATTTCTTGAAGTAGAAAATAATTTTATATATATACTTTCTTGACTTAAAAGTCTATGGGCTTTTTCATGCAATTTAAGAAGAATACTTTGATACTTTGAGTATGATTTCTGAATCTGAATTTTTTATAGGAACGAAAACTCAAGCTGCAAGTTAATCGATGGTTTTGCGGGAGGATACAAAACCATCTGTAAACAGAAATACATTTACCATCAACTCGTAGGACTTACGAATAATAACTCGCTTTCCTATGAATCTTTTCGGTTTCCGTCCAGTTGTTGCTGTCACGTTAAATTTGTCGGCACCTCGATACGATTCGGCCAAATAGACGTTCAAACGGAATCAGACAACACCAATTGATCTCATTCAATTTATCCAATTTTTATTTTATATCGACGAATAAAATAAATTTCTCATTTTGTTTTGTATTTTTTTCTTTTTCTCATAATAGTTATTCTCATCTTACCTATAGTGGTTATTTATTTTTTGTACGTAACATACATGTTTGAGAAATGATCGTTTAAAATTTCAAAAAAAAAAAAATAAGAATAAAAACATTACAGAAACTTTTATTTAAAATAAATGTTGTACATTTTAAGTCTTTGTTGCTGTGGCAAATTTTATGAAACAAAATCGGACAATTACATTTTAATTTAATGCCTTCAACACTTAAATTATAAAAATTTGAACTCACGGTACTTAGCTTTCCAATTGCTGTAGAGAGATCGTTTGTTAACAGTGAAATGTGCGAAGAAACGAACTTTTTTAAACATATTTATGTCCTTTCACGTTTTAAATGTTTAACACCTGAATATACTGTGATCAAATAATATGTCACATATCATGGCACCTGTTAAATATTGATAGATACGTTATCAAAAGAATAATTTTTAAAATTGGAACTTTTTTTTTATTTTATGGCAACGTTTTTTTTGTGGTATCTTTTATTATTTTTAACGGGATTTAGTTCATCAATTTTCCATTTCTATTTTTATTATATCCATTTAGTGTTTCTATTACATTTTCAATATGTTTCGTCGAAGTAAGTATTATTATTATTATTATTTGCGCGCAATAATAAAAATATTTACGCAAGCAATATTAACATAGTTCCGGCACTTGTAATAAAAAATACTTAATTTATTATATTACTTTCATGTACGATGATATCTTCTTTTATTTATTATCATACTGTTCTAATATCTTGATTTTTCTCAATTTTGAAGCAACAAAATGAAACTGTCGTACTTCTTTCCAAAAACTATAACTATACCTTTAACGAATAATTAAGAAAGGAAGATCGAAAATATAACAAGATTAATTAAATTACAAAACTTTAACTAAATTCCAAAGAAACAAACGTAATTGGTGATTACACGTAATGCACCTACTTTTTATATCACCACGCAGAAACATATTAAGATACAAGATGCGACCGAAAAGTTCGGCGTTGAAAATTTTCAGCTCTATGATTTCTAAACATATTGATTTTCCTAAAAGGAAGAACGTGTGCACGGGCACGTACGGCGTTGTTAGTTCGAGAACTTTTGACATCAAATTCGCAACTATCATCTGTTGACTTCATCCTTTTCCCATGTTCAAAACGTGAGAAGGAAACGTTTCAAGACCCGAGAGGAAATAATCCTCAACTCGAATTCTGATTCCAAAATCGGCTTATGAAAACACGTTGAAATAAACGCTTCCAGCGGTGAGAATACTTGCTGAAGGAGACCATTTCGAAGGAGACGCATAATTCTGTTACGCTTTGAAATGAACGATATGCGACAGTTGAAACGCTCCGAAATTTAAAATAACATAAAACGTTCAGCACGCTGTGAAAACACAACAAGACCGGACGTAATTCGCGCCAGCTTTCGCGTACGAACGTCATTACTTATCGCTGTATTAAACAGTTGACATCTGTTATATCGTGCAAGAAAGAAAACAACAGGGAAATGAAAATATAGGGTGGGAAGAGGGACGTCGATTCAGGTGTCGATCTTCAATTTTCATTCAAGTATAAAAACGGAGGCACTGTTACCGTGCTACATCAATCTAAAGTAGCGAATCATGAAGATCACATTATTCGTATTGGCAGCGTTCGTCTGCGTGCAGATAGCAACTGCAGTGCCGTCGGTCAAGAGTATATCAGAGAAACCGGTAGTAGTCTCGGGAGGAGCGACAGCATCTGTAGAAATCGAGGAATCGGGAGGATCATCAGCAAGCCTGAAGAACAGAGGCAAGTCGGAAAGTCTTTCCATTGAGGAAAACCAGTCAGGTAAGATCAAGAAGCCTAACTAATTCTTCGAGCGTTTAGTCCATACTAGAGTGTCGTAGAGATAATTTGAGACGCATAAAATAATTAGTTTGTTTATTAGAGATTCAAAAGTATATTGCAGTAGCAATTTTGAATAAATATATCAAAGATGAGTGTATTCTTTATTTGTTCACATTCTTCTCATTCAATACTCGATTTTTAGACTTTTGGTAATTTCAGTACGTACGAATGTCGAGCAATTTAATACGCGTAAAATTTAGAGAAACCACTGTAAATCACGTTTTATTAAAATCGATACTCTTTCATAAGCAGAAATCAGCAGAGAAGTTTGGTCAACTGTAATATGATTATTATGATGTAATAACTGTTCTGTCGGCGGAAAGTTTGACTGAAAGGATATTTGCATAGCATAAGTCGTTTTTAATGAGAAGTGACTTGCACCGATTGATTTCTGAGCCCTTCAATAACGGAAAGGAAACCGATATTCATAAAATCATAATACAGTTGTTTTAAATTCAAACAGTTATATTACACTGCTCACAAAAATTGGGGAATATTTGCACTGGATATAAAAAAGAAGCATTCGATTTTTTGTTTTTTTATTAAACAAGAACATCAGAAAAGCAAAAAAGCAACGCGAAAAAGCAGAAAAGCAAAATCAAATGCTTCTTTTTCTACCGCTTCATATTCATTTTGAAATATCCCCTAATTTTTGTGAGCAGTGTATGTTTATAATTGATATTATATTTGTATAAATACCAAAAATTGCACAATGATATACAAATATATAAAAGATCGTCTCTTTCACCTTGCGAATCAACGAATAACATTTTCACAGACAAGGTACGCCCGAATTTGGAATGCAAAGACATCCTGGAGCAGATTAGAACCATCCTCGAATGCCTGAAAGGAGGCAAAGATCTCAAGAGTGTGTTGAACTTAAACGAAGGCGAAACGGTCCTGGGGAAGCTGAAAGAGAAGATTGCCCTGATTCTTGAATCGCTAAAGGGAGGCAAAAACATCGGTAATTTATTGAATAGCGAGAACATCAAAATCTTGAAAGAAATTCAAGAGAAGCTCGCCATAATTGCTCAGTTGGTGCAAGAGGGCAAAAACGGTGGCGGCCTTTTAGACGCAAATATCATCTTGAAATTAAGGGCCAAAATAGAGAAAATCCTGAGCGCGATTGCGAACGCGAGCGCGAACGCGAGCGCGAACGCGAACGCGAGCGCGAACGAGAACGCGAACGAGAACTGGAACTCGAATTCTAACTCGAACTCGAACGAAAACTGGAACTCGAACTGGAACGAGAACGCGAACTTAGCTGCAGAAGGAAGTAAGAAGCTTCAGGAAGCTCTGGGTTTGCTGAAAGGCAAAGGCCTCTTGGACTTGAATTTGCTCAAATCGATAGCTCCTGTAATTGCTGAACTGCAGAAGAAAGGCCTTATCGACCTTAGTGCCTTGAACTTGAAGAACATTGTCTTCGGTCCTATTGAAGCAGAGTTACTCAAAAATACGGTGGTAAAAATCATAGCAGCGTTGAAGGGAGGCGCCGATCTTCAGAACATATTGAGCTTGGGAGCGGAGAAGCTTGGCATTAGCGGTTTGGAATTGAAAGCCCTCCTAGGAACACTCGGCTTGGTTGGGAAGCTGGCTGAAGGAGGTGCGTCCAGCCTGAAAAATTTGTTGAACCAGCAGATTCAAGTTGAGGCTAGTATAATTGAAAATGCTGGAAAATTACTTCCTTTACCGTTGCCTGAAATCCCTAGAAAGAAAAATTGTATATGTATTTAAGGAGAAAGACAGCGAGATCGAATATAAGAATGACCAAGGCAAAATAGTAAATCACATAATGAATAAGTTTTGATTTATGTGTTTTCGCGTTGATGAGAAAATGTAATTCATCGATACGTTGTAAACACGGATCTTGTATTTTTAATGAAAGTTTTAATATAATGCGCAAGTATTAAAAAGCATCAATGGCACGTTTATTTGTGTATAATCCCTGCGTCCCTATAATTTTCGTGTAATGCATTCACGAGAGAGAACATTACATCACACAGTGAAGGTATGACATTAACTATTCACAAGTTAATACTGATTTAGATTTAGTTTCTGTAACACGTGGAAATTGAAGATCCCGGTATTAGTTTACGAGAATGTAAATTTGATAGATTGACAATTTAATTTTTCTGAAGTTCACATACTTCACTACATTGCAATTTTCATCAATTTCCCTATTTAACATTCTATTAAAATGTAATTTTTCTGGCACAGAAATTAATCTTCGCTCATATCACACGAATTTTATTTTCAAACTCATTTATTACACCTTCGAAAATTATTTCTTCAAATTTCTGATGAATTATTGCAAGATGTTTTACAATTTTTCAAGAATTGTCGCAATGTTATTTAATATCTCTATCAAATTTAACACTACAGCACAAAGTCAATGTTATTTAAAAAAATTTAGAAGAGACCTTCTTCACGGTTGGAAAATCAAACCCAATAAAACTCAATCAATTCTTTTGTTAAACAATACCTTGCGAAGCAAATTCAATTTGCAAACGGTATTTCTGATATTTCGTCAGCGACGAAAAAAATCGTGCACCGCTGCTATCGCGAGAAACCAATAAAAACTTGGTGGAAAATATTAGAATTATCATATAAATACGACATGACAAAACCAGTCAGGATACGCGTGACTTGTTTTAGAAGTTTCCCTAAAATTTTACGCAATTTTTAAAGCATCGATATCGTCTGTTCAGTTGTAGTAAAACCAATAGTAAAGTTTTTCGTTACAGGAAGAAGACAAGAGAATGAAAGAACTGATAGCAGAAAATGTTTCTTTTTTTTTCTTTCAAAATATGACGTTGAAAATGAATTGAGTATAAAGTAAATTTATTGCATGCACGAGTTCCAGTCTCTGAAATACATAAATTTTATTCAAATGTAATCCGAGCTTGGATATCATTTAAATAAAATATTTCAATCAAGTTTCTATTTTACACTTTTGTTTCAAATCAAATTTACCGGGATCCATTGTCACTTTCGGAAGTTTCCAATTTCCTAGATCACTGGGAGGCTAGTATTCCAAATTTTTATCACACTTTTCATCGGTACAACGTAAATCGGATTTCTTAGCAGTGAATAACAAATTCAATCGATATCTCTCTTAAGAGAAATCTCTCTCTGTTAATTCCGTACGATATTTATTAATTTACGAATATTTAGAGAACACAATGGGAAACGAATAAATTATTGTTTCGTCAGTAATGAAATTATCGAATTATTCCATTAAATAATCTCGCTTTTACAAATTTTCTCTTATAATAATTTTCGTATTTAATGAAATTAATAAAATCTATCGTCGAAAATAATCAAAATATCTCAAATTAAACAATAAATATCGAGCTACCTGGGAAAATGTCCTGGAACACAGTTTATAAAATATTTTCGCTTAATTATTTTCGTCACACGACATTCTTCATTAATGTTAGTTCGAAGTCTTGAAAAGTAGTTTCTACGAAGTACTTTAAGTACAATATCTTGCGTTTAGCACAGAACACTTATTAGCATGGGACGAGACATGAATTATTCAGCTTTCTTTAGGTACGAACTATTCGGTCATGATATTAATGAAATATTCAAAAAGTATTCGTGTAATTCGTGTAACTCGGCTAGAACGAAAATTGTTACCTAAATTTTAATCGTTATTGTCAACATGAATTTACAGTGATTCGCGAGAAATACGTGTAAGCGTATATTGAAATCTTCGAAAGAATATGGCTGCTTGCTTGAAAGGAAATATTCGACGGCAATATCTTTGTCACTTTATGAATTATCAAGAACTCGTAGTACCGAAGCGAGGTAAATAGTAGTACCATAGTATCGATAAATATTCTTCAGGATGGAAAATATCAAGCGTTATACTGAAAATTTAAAAAGCTCCTCTCGTCCAGAATAAAATAATTCTGTATTTTTCCCTTTTCTTTTTTTAATAATATTTCAACAATTATGTTTTTTAAATAATTTTGACAATTTGGTAAAACAATAACATAAGCAGGACATTTTACGAAGAAGATTAAATTTAATATCCTCAACTAACATCACATTTACATTTTCTCTACTTCTTTTAGCAGAAAATGTGCTACAAGCAGCTACATTAATTTCTTTCATATTGTTCCGACTTGTGAAAGAGTCACTCGTAGAAATCAATTAAAATTCTACCAGTCATAACTCGTTGGAAACTGGGTTATAGTGCGGGCGCGATTAATTTCATCCAGACCATCAACGAAAAGAGCAACTCGAGGCTGAAAACAATTTTGAATTAGTAACGCCTCGGATACGTCTTCGTTTCTGGTTCCATTCTCGCGAATACTCGGGTGGAGTGTTAGCCACGTCGACCTTGAAGCTGACACGACGTTAGATTTGAATTGGTAAGTCTCGGAAGGCACAGATTTCAGAATAATCCATCGAGAACTTTCGAAGCATAAAGCATTTCGCGAAAAACGTCAAATGTACGTATGTACATCTTCAAGGTGTACCAACCTCTCGAAAGATCTATCAGTCGTTCCTCGACGAAACTTTCAATTCCAATCTACTAACTTTTCCTTTTCAACTTGCTAGCTTTTACTAATTTAAAGTTGTTCACTGGAATTTCGAATTGATACGAAATGATAGAAGTTAATGTTACTAGATTACTGGAGTTACTTGTTATTCGATTAACGATGTTTACGCAGGATTGTTTCACTCGCTAAATATTATAAAAATGTTGTAAACAAAATATTACAAATATTATGAAAATACTACGTGCTTTTAATGGCAAATTGGCAAATTTCCTGTTTATAAAAGTATTTTAAATAAATTTAATAAATAGTCCAATTATTGTGATTTCAACAATATAACGTTTCAATATTGTATTGTCGTTCTGTGTGACTATCAAGTTTCATGATTACATGAATTTCCATCATATTATTTCATAAATTTGAGAGACATTGCTAAGCAATGTTTTTGTATAAAACTAGCATCGTTTATTCTCATGACACTCCATTATATGTTGGATACCTTTATGATAATTTTTCAATCTTCTTTCCAGGGTAATAAATATCCCAAATTTTTTAGTCTAGTTCCTTCCTAACTCTAATATACTCGATCTTTTGCTTTCGTTTTATTTTGCGAAAAACAGTGATGCTGTAGATTTTTGTGAAATTTTTGGAAGAATGAAATGTAGAGTAACTGAACTGTGCTACGTTCGGCAACTAGCAGCCAAAATTGATTTCAACGGTGCATAAACCAGCATTGTTCTTTTGGAATACTGTCTTTTAGTGATAAATTTTGAGGTATTCACCTAAATTACATGTTTTATTACATAACAGCTTTTTCCTTCATTTATGTCATTGCACATTTAGTTTATTTAATTTTTTACAATTAATATAATTGTACGGTTTAATTAAAAATATGTTTTTACTGAAAGTGTCAGTAATCGATATTACTATTTTCTTCAAACTTTCGAATTATCTTTCAAACAAACAACTGATAAAGGCATCAGGAGCAACCAAATTCTACAAGATTTAAAACTTTGATAAATAATGGAATAATTATAGACTGGAAATCTCAAAGGCAATAAAGAGACGTTACTTCTCAAAGTTAGCCGATGTTAATTTGCTATAATCTTTCGCGATTTACACATAAATGAATTTATGCAAAGGCCCGAAGCACAAACTCCAACTATGTAAAAGTAGGTTAAATCGATTGTCAATGCTGTCTGTGGGTTTCAAATATGAGTTGTATCCTTTTACAAAATAGCTCCAGCGTTCACGTATTCAACGTATTTCGGTATAAAATATGTGGGATTGAAAACTTGAAAGAAATTCAAGTTGAGGAGATCTGTCTTCTCAAATTTTATGAATTAAATCATTACGTCCCAACGTATTCAAAGAAATTGATCATTTAATAAAATCTTTCTTCAAATTCATAAGACAAAAAAAAAAAATACTGCGACAAATTTAAATTCAAAATAAAATTAATTAAATAAAATAAAATTTAATAAATTTAATAAATTGAACGAACCATAGAACGTACGCATTATGAAAAATAGAAACACAAAATTCTTTCATATTCGACGAACAGAATTTTCCAATTTCTTCGCTTTTTAGCGAAATAGGAAGTACTTTATTGAACGACATTCTTAAAGAAACGGAAGTATGGAGAGAATATACAAAATCTATCATCAAGGCCAAAGTATCACCTTTGAAGCGAACCTTCCGATATTTCAACGCCTACGCTTGCACACGTGGCAAATGGAGGTGCTCATACGTGCCTTATAAGACGTTCGCGTCGTTCAACGTTTCCAATTGAGAATACAGAGGCTCATACGATTCGTTTACGCGCCACAGAATGCTAACTCTATGTTTCAAACCAAGTTAAACCGCTTCCTTCCTATAATAAACTTTGTCAATCAAACCGTTTTCTGTTTTCTGTTTGGAGAAGCTGCTGCCAAACGAAGCATACAAATGGCTTCAAGTTCAGTGTTTATAGAATTCTTTACTTCGTGATACGAAGCCATTGTAAATCTTGATATACATTCGTGTTGGTAAATCCTTGAAGAACGAAAACAGATCGTTCATTTTAAGAAATTATTCAGACCCGGACAGAAAGAAACGATTTCAATCGAAAATAAACCTGGCAAATGGTTTCTACGTGATAAGCTTGACCATTTGTATCGAACAAAATGGAAATGCTTCTGCTTCTGCGTTTTAAATAACATTTCTATGGATGAAAAATTAATTTGATACGTATCGTGAATAAATGATGCTATAGCTGTATTGTTCAATATTCCGATATTGGACAATAACTGAGCGTTACTCTATCGATTCTATTTTCATTCGGAAGTAAATTTCGTATATTAAATAAAAACTTGTCGTCGTTAAATAAACTTTACAGCTAGCAAGACGAAGTTTTCAAACATTTGATTTTTAAAGCCAAACGCGAGAAATGATTTTTCGGCAACGTCAATTAATCTCTCAATTGATAAATATTAAAAAGGTGCATCTGAAGTATATAACTCTCAATTAAAACAGCTACCAGAAATCCGAAAATTTCGTAAAAGAACTCTATGAATCATCAGAGGGATGAAACAATCGAGAAGGTTGTCAGATTTGATTCTCCATGTGAAAAGCTCATAACAAAATCTATCTCTTCTATTTCTTTTTTTTTTTTTTTTTTTCTTTCTTTGGTTCGATGACAAATGAAACAACTGTCTTGAAGCTCTTAACAAGTGATGGATCCACGTTCTGTGATGAAAACAGATTTGTACGGACCATTCAGTCACTTTTTCTCTTGCAGAGAAAAGCGAACAATAGTAAAATCGCAGTAAATTCAACATTTAGTTTATTCACACTCGGATATTGACCGTACTATCTTGAGATCGGGCATCCTAAGAATAACAGTGATAATAATCCTCTGTCTAAATAAACTATGAATTATACACCTCTTTAGCAAATTTTATCGTACAAAGATACGTAGAATGCAAATAGCACAGCGAGCCTTAATATTTATCATTCTTTAACCTTAAAAATTTCAATTTCTAATATAATCGGGATATCATTTCTATTTATTATCATTTTTTTTTTTTCTTATTTTTATACCGTCAGTCATTGATGCGGCGTTTAATATGGTAATATTTAAGATATACAAAGTGTTCTACTTTTATTAATATTTTAGAATTTAGTAAAATGAAATGAATATCATTAATGAATTCTAAATGACATAAATAATAATTAGATAATATTATAATAAAAATACACTTTTGTTGTAATATCTTATAGAAATTAAATATTTTATAGAAATTAAATAAACAAAACACAAGATTTCGCGTGGTCAACACATTAACGAAGAATAGTTGATTCTCCTTTTTTCACTTCCACTCATAAAAACTTGAACTTGCATAAATATCCGCCTATTTAATACATCGCTTAATTACTGTACCTTGGCGCTAGCGTACTCATGAAGTACACATGTAGATGATTAGGGAGAAATTTTGTGACTATAATAATTTAGATTTATAGCGTGTTAAAAGTATTGCGAAAAATGTCACAGATCAATAACATTGTCTAATATTCGAAATACCATATTTATTTTTTCTTTTTTCACGTAGAATTACATCCTTACGACACTTTGTATAATCTACAGATCATCTGCAGATATACTACAATATAGTACAATACCGTTGAAATTGTTAACTGAAAAAGTTTACTAATTAAAAAGTTAAAGGCGTTCGCGATAAAAAAAAAAAAAAAGAAAAAAGAGGTACAGAATTAAATTACGAAAAGGCTTGCAAAATATAACATTGGATTTTATTACAACAATTAAAGGTCCGAGTGAGATACGAGACAGTGAAATGTGAATGACTGTGTATGGTGTTCACTTAAAAAAAAAAAAAAAGCCTCGAAAAATCGACTACCCTTGAGACATCACGGCGATTCGAATAGACACCTTCACGAGGAAATATAAATGGTGTATATCGTGTTTATTAGGGGTGCGCAGTAAGGGTGCGCGCTTTCTAGTCGCCGTTTGGTCCTTTAAGCAAAGTTCGCAGTCTGCCGGTAGCCGCGCTTCATGAAACTTTGTACCGTACTACCCTTGCCAAAGAAAAAGAGAAAAAAGAAGAGAAAGAAAAAGAAAAAGAAATGAAACAATTTTCTCCACGTATCACAGATATTGTCTCCCGGTGAGCAGTCTGTATATTTTTCTTTCTCATCTGCTTCGTTCCTTTCTTCCTTGGAATTGTTGAAAACGAAAGAAAGCGAAAGAATATCAATGGTATAATGTTATAAGATGGACCGTGGAGGGCTCGCGCGACGATCGAGAATCGATGACAACTAATTAAATGTCGTTACACAAGACACGAACGCAAGACTGTCTCGAGTAACGCCTGGTTAAGTTCTAATTGTAAATTGTTGATTGCTTATTAATATGAGGCAATTAAGGGAAGGTAATGATCGTACCTTGATGACTCTGGAATGGATAGTGCTGTCACAGGGAATGTGCTCGAAACGTTCAGATAGTGGTCTGCGATTAACTGTGGCGGGTGCATACTTGTTGAGTAATAGAATCGATTGAACTGATGAACGGATCGTTGTTACGTGCGAGTTTTAAACAAACAGCGCTGCAGTTATTTGTGCGAATGAAAATGGAGTAAAATGAAAAAAGAAACCAAAGATGACAAGTGAAACGTTAAACTAGCTTAATCACGATTGGAAGAAGTAAATTTTAAAACGACGATTTTAGTAAGAAGATTCGGTGATAATAACAAAGGACTGATGTACGGTGAAAATTGAGCGAAAGTTTTTCAAACAGTTTACACGCGACGTGAAACTTTAAAGTGAAAAGTGAGGAAACAACGAATGACAAATCAATTAGGAGACGACATTCGTGTAATTCGCGTAAGTTCATCGTTGTAGCAAGGTAGGACACCTTGACAATTTTTTCCGTCTTTTCATTTTCCTTCGCAAGCTGAGATTTGTAAAATTTAATCTGATAATAAATTCACTGTCTTGAATTTAACGTTGAACACGTTATTTTTCGTTGTCTTCAGTCAGTTTTAATATCAACTTTGTGAATTTATTTAATTTTATATATATATATATATATATATATCAAAAAAGATATTTTAGAATTTTTCTAATTTCATTAATATATAATATATAATACATTAAATAAATTTTAACACATTTTATGTTACATTTTTAACAATAATTCTATTTTAACCATACAAGTACATTCTACGTCGAGTTATCGAATCGTTGATAATTTTAACAGCCAAGTGAATGTTTTAGTATCACTTCACAACATTATTTATCGTTAGTATTAATCTCATCCTTGTCAGTGCTTTCATTAACCGAGCATAATCAAGATAAAATTGCGTCACTTAAAGAAGACTTCCAAACATGATGCAATTTTATATTAAAACTGAATTAAATAGGAATACGGTGTCATAATTACCCTACACAGAATAAGAGATGTGTTGCGGCAATCGCGCTCATTTAAATGCATCGCGTAGCGTACGAGTTCGCGCGTCTTAGCGAAGAATTCAACAATCTCGCGAATTGTTTATTTATACCTTTCTAAAACTTACGAATAAATTTGAATGCTTTGATGCATTTGAACAAGTTTCTTATCTCAGTGTTATCTATGTTAATCGTGTCAAATATCGTAATCATAAATTTAAAGCAAAATGTTCACATATTTTATTTGTTGAATCATATCACGTCACAACGGAATGGAAATATTGAAACTACATAGAAACTCAATTTACGGATATTTAAATATAAATTACGTCGGGGCTTTATAAAGTAACAAGTAAATTCGGACTTCGTATTAATTAACTGGAAACTTTCGGAACCGATTTCGCCGATGTAATTAAATTCACGCGCAGATAATTCCTATTTCTCGTAGAGGGGAACAAAAGAAAAAGAAAAAAATTAAATGACACAACGTTCGTGCGGGAAATAATTTTTTCAAAAGTAAAGTTGACACGCATTACACGCAACGAAATATTTTCAAATTACAAACAACGAAAGAACTCGCATTAATAGGAAATGCTACGAATAAAGATACAGAAGAGATGCAAAATAATTATTTCACGAAAAAATGATCTCTACCAATCCTTTTAATTTCCTCTTCAAATCCGTTTAACCTTCATCCTCGGACAGAGTTTGGCGCCGTCATTTCTCAAACACGGTCCGGATTGTCTGAAAAATCCACTTCATTACCGACTACTTGCTCTGCAAGCGGACTCGCCCTCTTATAAATCGAACTCGAACGCAGTTAAACGATTGGAAAAAAAAGAAAGCAAAGACACGCCCCAAGAACAGAAAGAAGAATTATGCAAGAGTAGATAGATAATTTTCTTTTCTTTTTTTTTTCTTTTGCTTTTCCCCCTTCTCCTTTATCGCTCTTTAACGTATACAATCGCGGCGATCGTATTCGCAGAGAATTTCCGCGCGAAAGGAAAGCTTTGTGGCTGTTTTATTGACGCGCATTTAAAGAGTAATTCGCGAAATCGTTGTTCTAAGTCCGGTGTTAAGACTGTAATATTCCTAGCGTCGTCGTTAAAGTCATCTGCTTTATGATATCCGTAAAGTTGGATTTCCTCCGATTGTGAATTGGATGACCACTGGATGGATTTCATATGGATGCCAGAGGAAGTTTCACGACTACCGATGTTTTCTCATCACGTCGAAACATAGATCATTGTTTATCCTTGGATACTGAGGTCCACGCGTGCACGAGTTAAATATTTATATAATTAAATTGGTGTTCGCGGAGACCAATGGTCTCGATTTTTGTTTCAGAGAATTTATTGAACTTTTCCTCTACATTCGGCCTTCAGATTGAGATCTGATTTTAAAGATTGATAAAAGTAAAATTATAATGTACGTATACATTGTGGTATACGTACGAGACAAAGCAATTGCTTTGTAATTTAATTTCTACATCAAAATATTTACCAATCTTATGAAAACTAAAATAGAGATGTCGATATGAGAACCAATATCATCAATCATACCTCATTTAAAATAACTTGTATAGTTTTGTCAAGACTGAACATTTCTATGATTCAAAGGAAATAGTCCATTGTATAATAAAAATTGTAGAAATGAAAATGGTAAAGGGAACGAAAGTTCTCTTAATCTAAACCATAATGGGTGGATCGTTTCTTAGAAAGAAAAAGGAGAAGCAACATAACGAATAACTATAATAATTCAACTCGCGTCTAATTCAATCGTATATTTAATCTGGAATGAAACATTTAACGAGAAGCTGAATCTCTTTCGCCATTAAACTCAACGTTTATGAATTATTCGAGATAAATTCTTCTGAAACGAAGATGAAACTCATTCGCACGTTTAATAAAACTGCATTTGCGACATTTAATATTCGCCTAGTGGACGAGGAAAATATCGAACAATGCCAAAATATATGTCAATTTATTATCGAGTGCTTTTCAAATATATCGGATCCAATTGAAATAAATGAAATTCATACGTTTATAGTCCGAAAGCTTCTTCCCCCGCGCGTTTCAGCCTCTTAAGCGATCAACCAGTTATTAACAATTAAATAATAATCATTAAAAATTGAAATACGATGTTGCTTGTTTATTAAAAAGTCGACACGAACTTCCTGAATAATTTAATGATTATAATTAACGAGCCACGATGGTTACTATAAGGAAATATATTTGAGCGAAGCTGACATAAATTCCGCGACACTTTCACGGCGAAGTAATCTCTTGGGAATCTATGGACTGGCGTTGAAATAATTTTTAGCCAGGCGTTGCGTTCGCAACTGTAAACGACGCCTTTGCAGCTGTAAACGAGCCTCGAATAAAATGAAATTGTGCACCAGAGTCTTTCTGCGACCTCTCTCTCTCTCTCTCTCTCTCTCTCTTTTTCTGTCTTTCCTTCATTGTACGATAGTTTGGCAAAATTGCTCATTTAATGCAATACTGCCGATCTTCGGAGAGAACACCCAAAGTAATTTTCGCGGGTCTTTGTGTTCCAGTTTCGCCGAGAAGTCCGGTTTCCCGATCGTGAACAAGCAAAGGAAGCCAAGACCATAAATATTTATCAGCCGCGGTGAAAACGACGAATTAAGCAAACGACTCTGATAATGAAAAGATGAATAACAGTTTCTTTTACCGGGATGAATCGCCTGTTAATTACATGCTGATCGTGATAAATCACGCGACGAAAACGTGTCTTGCAACTGGATGGAATGAATTTTGCAAAACTATCGCGGAAGGTAGGAACGACGTGCACGTGAAAGTTTAGCAGAATACTTGAGAAAACAGGAAATAATCTCCGAAGAGAAATTTCTTTGTGAGAATTTGCAAGTGGAGGTATCGAGCGTTAAGACGCACGGAGGGAATATTCCACGTCAATAAGACCTTATCAAAGGGGAAAGATCTGTAAAAAGTAATAAAAATTTCTGTTTCTGACTAAATTGAGAAGAAGCAAAGACACGAAATGTGTGACACGTGTGCTCGACGGAAGAACACGCAAACTTTTATCCAAAAAGTTGGCAAAATAACCAAGAACGGAAATGTTACGTGAAAATATAAAATTACATTTTGGTTTATGTTTCCTAAAGCCGTTTCATTATCACAAACATACGTGTCCTAGCTTTGGTGCTGTGAAAGATGAAATTTAAAGAATTTGATTTCCCTACACTATTCCTCTTCCTTTAATTATGCTTTCCATAGACTATGTTTTAAATTACATTCTCTTTACTGATAGCATAACAGAACAAAGATAGATTAAAATTATCTTTTTAATTAACAGAATAATTGAATAAATTTAAATGAAAATTTTAAAAAACAGCATAAACACAAGGTTAACAGTGTGATCCATATAACGCACAACTGCTTCTCAGATGAGACAAAATTTTTTCGAAGAATAAAGATATTTGAAACATATTCAATTTCACATTTCTGAGCAAGATTACTAAAGAAACAGATCACAGTAGCACACGTAATGTAAAAAAAAAAATGGCTCGAGAATATTATTGCTCTATTAAGTGGAAAGCATGTCAGAAATTTGCATTGACACGTTTATTTCGACAGATGATTAACAACTTAAAGCGACAAGAGACTCGAGTCGTCTGTTTCCACTAATGCAGCCTAAGTATTTTCGCCGTAATAACATTAAAATTCCCGCACGAGACATCGCGTGCTACGGCATGAAATATCTGCGATGGATGCTTTGTATGTACACTTTATGTACATATGTATGTACACTGTTTCAGATCGTTTATTTTAGACTTACTTAGACAAGTGGCGTATGAGCACGCGCGCCTTTGCCATATGCCAAGGAATTGACGACAGTATCTGGAAATTAATACATTTCAGACGCACGACTTTTGGTCGTTTCTAATTCTTACCGTCGTTTCACGATAGAACGACTAAGCCAATTGAAAAATATTAAATGACGTAATTAATCTTTCCTCGGCAGCTATTCGACGAAAATAATAATACGGTGTATTTAAATAATACAAAGGTACGAAAACGAAGAAACTGTGCAAATACCACGTGCAATTTCAAAACGTGTACGTGTGGTACTACTGTGAATACAATTAAGAGTTATTACATATGCTAATTAAAATAATATCTTCGGTATTTAAGTTACAACATGTGCATTTGTGAAGCACCCTTGTACTGAAGTCATGCGCACTTAATTTCCCTGCACTACCTACATTTATACAAAATAATTCACATACAAAGATAATGAAGATTAATTTAAAAGGCCGCACGATAAATCCGAGAAGAAAACGTAAACGACAAATCGTAGCAAGTGAAACAGCCTCAACGAAACCGTATAAATCAATTCAAACACGTTACATGTGTTCCAAGTCATGTTTCTCAAGATATAGGTTTTTCGAGTTCTGAAAAGAAATTCTCGTCTCCAAACATCACATCATTACTAACGTGCCGTGCTCTTCAAAGCACGTTATATATGATCGAATATATATATATTAAGATTCGTTTCTTAAATTCTGGGTCAAAGAATCAATTCTCTTCGTTATCGCCTCTCCTTTATATACTCCTTGCCTACAGAAACTTCAAAGAATGACAAGGATAGTTGACGATGATCTGCTAATCTCTTTGTCTGCCTTTCTTATCTTTAATCCTGAGAACAAAAAGATTTCTCACGTTTATTAAGCATTTCGAAGAGAAAAAATGAGTTTATCACTCTGAAAACTATTTAATATTTCTCTTTATATTTCTAATAGTTAATTTTCAAGTAACTAAGCACAAATTATTAATACCGATTAAACTGATTACAACACCACAACTTCACGTGGTTTAATCAAACACTGTTTTCTTTACGATGTAATTACGGAGACAGAGTCGCGGCAATGCAACATGACGAACATTCTGTGAAAATCACTCAAATACGTTGGAGAAAGATTAAAGACGCTAGATTTATATTTCTCAACATCTATTTTATATCCTCTTTCGAGTATTTAAATTACTTTTTTTATACGATTGGTTGAAAAAAATATATATATAAAATTGTGAAAAAGAAATCTCTCTGGAAGTTCACAACTTGCCATTTATGAATTCAACAAAATTACGGAGCTAAATAAATTATTGCTCGATAAAACCTAGATGCGTATCATCCAATGAAACATGAATTCACGCACATCCGCTTGCAAAGAAACGCGCTTTTGTTATCGACACAAACGGCGTTCTGACACTTTGAAGCGCGATGGATCGAAGATATTGGACGTTCATTTAGATTCTAGATAGAACAGTCACTGGTGATCTTCCAGTTGCTTGCACACCCCTCGAAGACACACAGTCAACGGGGCGGTAGCTCAGCTTGCGCCAAGAATAATGTTACACGCTGAAAAGCATTAGCAAATATCGATCGTTTATCCTGTTAGCCATCCGCAGTGTAATTTAGCCGCACGCGATATCTCCGAATGTTGTAGTTGCGCGTTAATGCCTGTCACGTTGCTGAGGTTTACCCGGCGAATGCACGTATAATGCGTGGAAAATTCGCAAACTGCCTGAACACGCGTGAAATCAATAACGTTCTCGTGTCGTTCGTCGCTCAAACTTGAAACAAGTTCCATTAATTCGCGCGTCAACTTGAAAAGAGAAGGAAGTTTCCACTGTGATTACGAAATCCATAGCAAGTCGAATTTAAATTTAGTATTTTAATCCCTTAGTTTCGTAGTCGTAATTGAGAAATGACCTTGACAAGATGCAAGAAACGCAGAACTTTGTTTCACGGATTAAATCTCCGCTCTTCAGTTTTGTGATAAGAGGAACTATCCACTCGAAATTTAGTGGTCGAAGACCACTAAATATATATATATATATATATAACTGTGCATTTGGTGCATGAAATATCGATTTTGGATTAAACCTGAACTTTGGATTTAATGTTCGAACATTAAGATCGAAATTGAGATACATGAGTGTATAATAAATACAATATAAAATATAAATATGTAAAATATATATTTCAAGTCAAATATATATTTCAAGTGTTCTGAAATTTTATACAGACTTTAGAAAGTTAGTCGCCCGTTATAGATAGACGTGGAATTAACAGGTGTGAATTTAAATTTAGCAGAATAAGGTAAACGATTAACGGTAGAATTAACCGTAAGAAATTAACAATCAAGATTCAATTATATAACAAAACCATGAATATTTTGACCAAAGTTGTACCAGAAATGTAATACAGATACTTGTGACATGAACGATAATGTTAATTTGTCTATAAGGTCAATGGATAATTATAAATAGAATATTAATTTAATTTAATCAGTTTTATCGACCGAAATTCAATTCTGATGAAAAATTCCGATGAAAACTATATCGATGGATATCTCTTCTTAATACTTCAATTTATAATCGTGTTGTATCGTTATAAATATGGAGATGGTCGTTTCAACTAACACATTGATCGTGAGTGACATTCTAATAACGAGCTGGTATCGTGGTTTTTATTGGAATTTTTTATTATGCGAACATTCCTGTAAGCTCTGAACGACCGTAGGATGAATTAAAATTTATTATGGAACATAGAACAGGAAGCGGCGAAGTGCCACCGTTATTACGGCGGAAACTGGATAAAACTTTCTTTGGTTTTTAACCGAAATTGGAAGTAGCATGATTGCCTCGCTCTCTGTTGAAGATGCTGCTTCTTTCCTTTCTTTTCCTCGTTGTTAAAAATATTGTCTTCTTAAATTGAAATGAAATTGTAGGAGAAAATTTAGAAAAATTCAAGAATTTATAATTTCGATTATAGTTTGCAATAAGCAATAAAATTATTAAAATAGTTTGCAATTAATAACGAAAATGTTAATTGAACATAAATATTAATTGAAGTTAAGATAATTTTCTGTACTCAAATCTATTACATCTGCAAAATTTCCCCCGCACATACCACAAAAAATTACATTTTGCTCTTCGTCATTAAATTTTCATCATTTTAATTCTCCTTACTACGGATATTTACAAGCTTCGACGCTGAGTATATTTGTATAAAGTCTTATGCAGTAAGTGAATTTAGTTAGACAAAGCTTTTACCAATTTTCTACTTTCAGAAATTTTTCAAAAGTTCATTTATACAAAGTACGTTATTTTATAAAAATGCACCTTTTTACTTTCGATAAAAACAAATTGTAAATTGATTCCATATCATTCGGAAGAAGATAATCGATACTTAAAATGATTTCTTTAAATTTTTCCCATCATTATATTTCATTTTAAAAGAACATATTTATATAAATAACGATTTTATTACAGTGGAAGCAGTTCGTTTACTCTCGTACCAGAATTTCGAAAATTTTACACTTCTTGGTGTGTCGTGAAATAAAAATGTCAAATCATTCTTCAAAAATGTCACGTGTCACGAAATATCGGTTTCGAGAAGTCTCGTTGCTTGTTACGCTTCATCTAGCTGGAAAATTTCAATGCGTCTGAACGAGGCAATGTTATTTTTAATATTACCTTGTCACTCGTAAGTAAATTAAAAACCGCCCATCTTTAATTAAAAATTTCTGCAATTGAATAGAAATTCCGTTGAAACGGAATTGCACGATCGAATAAAATAAAACCATTAAAATATTATATCTCGTCTCTAGCTGCGAATACCAGCGAAGTAAAATGTATTATTGAATACAGTAACCTTGCCATTTCTAACTGCGAATTTCAATAAATCTGAATGAAATAGAATTTTTGTGAAAAAAAAACATCTTGTTATTGACTGCGAAAACCAGCGAAATTCTTATTGAAAAATATAGAAAACGCATCCGCTTTTAACTGCGATAAAATGTGTATCTTCGTGAAGGAAAAGTCAAAAACATGAATTAAAAAAAAAATAAACTTATCTGAATTTCAGTTACGTGAAAGAAAATTGATTTTACGCTATACGATCGTAAGATTCTAAAAAAGGGAAACAATTTAGAACGATTCTTTCTAGAATCTAGGATTATGCTACTACTGTATTTCTAAAAATATATATATAATTTTAATTTTATTTTTTGTAATTTTGGAAATTTTCGAACGTTAAGAAAACGATAAAAATATCTACAACTTCACGCGCAGCAAAATAGCAACAATAAATTCAATTAAAAGTAAAGTAATAATTTCGATTTTCAATTAGTTTCATAGTTCGTCATTATCTGACGATATTTTGTTTCGTAGTTACTTCATTTCTAGAATCACGCACATGTAATGACGTAAGATCTCAATAGCCTTCGAGTTCTTTGAAATTAGCTTTCAAGATTTTCGAATATTTCAAAGACGGTAAGAAAAATAATTGCGAGTTCGCGTGAAGGAATGTAATTAAAAAATTAAATCTCCAATTTTAATCTTCCGGCTCATAATATCCCTGCTATTCTCATTAATTGTTTGCAACATCTGAGAAACTGCGATGTTGGTATATAAATAAATAAAAACTGCTCGTGTCAGTATATAACTTAATAAACTAATAAACATTCCACCAAATATTCTTATAGAGACGCTAGTTTCTAATTTCCGTATTTCAGGAATCCTTTGAAAGTTCACGCGTCTGAGCTAAGTCGTCGTGGTTTCCGTCGAATTACAAAGCAAAAGATTTTAATGCACAAAGCGTTGTTGTTTCGAGCTGAAGCTTCCAAGGATCTAGGGGCGAACTCTCGCGAAAACTTTGTTGGTCCGCAGCTGCCAAGAGTAACAGAAATTTGTCAGTTGGCGCGAGTCTCGTGGAAAATGCATAAATACAGTTCAACGAGCAAGGAATACATTTCAACGTCGAGGACACTTTTTTTCGAAATCGTGCGAACGATATACGAGCACTTGTTTGCGAAGCTTCTACTCTTTGCCTGGATATTTCAGCGTTAAAAATGGAAAAATACGTCGGATAAGATGCGAGAAAGATTCACGTTAAAGCGCGAGGATAAATCGGTTTCATTTTCCTGTTGGAACTTTCGTCAGAAATGTGAAGTTTCAATTCATTACGGGACAGTTTGCTGTTGGTGTATCGAGAATAAAAGAAGGTTTAAATTAAAGGTTAAGTTTAGTATGCGGATTAATCTGTGCTGACGTTGTTCGAGTTGAATACAGTTTTCCCAGGACTCAGATAAGGTGAGAGATTTATGCTCGGACGTGTTAAGCGACTATTTTTAAAGTTGTAAGAAAGTTCGTCAGTTCGAGGAAATATAAATGTAAAATGTTTGAATAAAATATCCCTGCGAGAATTTCTTAGTTTTTAATTTATTTTATACTAGTTTTTAATTTATTATAGATTAAAATAAATTTCACATAATGTGAAATACGATTTTAAATATAAAATTATGCTGTTGTTGATAATATCTTTAATAGATATCCTGGAAAACTGACATAACAACTAAATTTTGAATTATAAATTATAAATTTTGAATAGTCGTAGGACTATCTATTCTATAAAAAATTAAGAAACAACTTGACTAACGAAAGTTTACGCTTTCTAGTTTAAAAGATTTTCAGGTACACAATGTATTCTTCACTATTCCAACAAAATATATTTTCTTTTAAACATCTTTTAAACAACTTCTTAGATAAAATCTATTATTTGCAAATTATTTAAAGCTATTAACACACAACTGAAATAATAACAACACTTGCTAAAAAAAAATAGATGAACAAATGTTAATTAAAAAGATCAATTTACCAATAAGTTCTATAAATTGAAATTGAATTTTAAATAAAATGTTTGAGATGTTGACTATAAATACATATACTAAAAAAAAAAAAGAAAAGAAAGAAATCGATAGAAAGAACCACTGTGAAGACAAAAGTTTAAACAGGACAAATTCATTCTTTTTTTCAAGTGAGAGCAGAAAAACAGTTCAAAATATTTTGTCGGATTAGAACATAAAAGGTATCAAGAACACACGATCTGTGCATCTCGTTAACTATGTAGACACGTTGGTTCTTTGAATCCTCGATTTCAGTGTCGCTCCATAGAGAAACGATACAAACATATCCGTGAATTTCGTTGCACGTGGAATTAAAATGTCGAGAATGGCTTAACAGGAGAAAATGCCTCTATCTCCCTGTTTATATGTGCTTCACTGACGAGAAACGCGACATTTGAATCTGTCATTAAAAAGAATATTTAACATAAACAATATTATTTTTCCAACATTCTGATCGCCGTTCCAATTTCAAGGAGAATTTAATAATTGTAAATCAACGATCTGGTAACTGAACTCGAGTTCGAGAATGGAATAATACTTGCGTCGGCAACGTTACATTGGATTAGAATCGACTCGATACGACATACGTTTATTCTGAAAAGAGAAAATTTAAAAATCTTTTAAACGGCTGAACGTTCAAATGAAACGCTTCGTTTGTCTGAAACTACATCTTTGCTTAATTCTGCTCGCGTAGTAAATTGATCAGTGAATTACATTTTGTGGAAATTTCAAAACTCTGACATGTAATAACGTAATAACGAGACACATGCGATTTCCTCAATTGTGTTAAATAGCATCAAGCGTTAATTCCAGATGGAAACTGAATTTAACTGCAGAAGTTTAACCGCAACCGAAGCAATTTATGCGCCTCAGGTCGCTACCATCGGAAACGATATCCGTGAACAAGTGGGACGATGAAGGACAAAATGCGTATAAAAGTTCATAAGATTTTTCATTGATACGACCAATCAGAGAGCAATATTAACACTTTCGACACGGCACCTATAGGCTACGAGCTTATTTTTCTGAGCATATATGCATCTAATGCTCAAAGGGTTAGCGTTTGATATTACGATAATTTTCCATTTACATAAATAAAAACCCTTTATCGGTGTTTGATAAATATGATAGCCACAAGGAAATATTTATTATAATTTTAGGGGTAGCATACGTGTCATTGCTTGGTCTGACACAAGTATACGTATTTAAAATGAAATTCCATCGTTAAAGTGTAATAAAAGTATTTTTTTTTTTTTTTTATGAAGTTCTTTTTTATCACGCAAAATGATAAAAGTTTCCAAGGGATGAGGTGCGCAGCGACGTATTTTTTTTCTAGAAATGAAACGCAATACCCGAGTTTATCCTGAGCAGAAGAGTTTCTCGTGAATTTTAAAATTTTTACGAGAAAGTGTAATAATGTGTTTTAATGTTTGTACGCATACAAATTTTTTCACTGAAGTCTAGCTTTTTTAAAAAACGACTGTGAATGAAATTGTAGATTTTGGTAATCATATTTCAAATTGTATATTTTGTAACAAAATGATCATTTTCTAGATTTATTTTATTAACACGACATTATTGAAACGTGGAAATATATTATTACGTATCATTAATATCAAATATAAAGCTCTATGTAGAAAAATTTTTGTAATACTCAAAAAAAAAAAAAAAAAAAAAAAGAGAATGTGTCTAACATAAGGATTTCACCCAAGAATAATTGAAAGGCAACAAAATAATTTAACTGAAAGGATTTTTCAGTTCTACTCTGTCTTTTTATGGTCGATTTGATAGATTGTCATGTCGGAAATCCGATAATTGCTGTGAAACAAGAGAACAAATGTGAAAAGGAATGTGAATCAGCGATTTTGTCTGACAATAAAATTCTCGAGGACGTTATAGGCACAGAGAAGATTAACCTGTCTTTTAAGAAGGTATGATATTTGTGAAAAACAACGTTATTTCCTGCCATTTAAATTTATAAAATTCGTTCAAATTTAAATTCAATTTAAATTAATAAAAATCGTTCAAATTCATTCTTACTACTCTCAAATATTCATCAACTAAAATTATTTCACAATAATTACTTAATACAGAAGATTAGTCAAAAGGCTACTTAAGAGAATGAATAACTCTTTGTGAATCCCCTTCAAAAGCAACTTTCTCAAGATTGTAATTAAATTATGAAGAAAATTATAATTAAGTTTCCATTTCTTCTTTTATATTTCATCAGTTTAATATAGCTTCTACGAGAACGCTTCTCTGACGAACGCTTTTCATCCATACAAATGTATTCTGTTGTTCCTTCAGCCATCTCGAAAATCCCTAAATGTGTTATATGCTTATTTTTAAGTCTCTTGCGCGTAACGTGGGGAAAAAAGTTGACGAGCTTCGTGTTTTCTTTAAATGAAGCCGATCTTCAAATTGCGGAAATCCCTGAGAATTTACGTTTCAAATAACAGAAAAACAGACGGCGGAAGAGTTACAAAAATATTCGCCTAGGTGCAGGATTGCGGACACGCGGAGTAGACTAATTGAAATTGGACTTAAACTTTCATTTAACGTTATCTCCAATGGATAGAATTGTAATTCCACTACTACTTTGTACCATGGCGAGCAAGCTTCGAACTTTTTGCTATCCGTATTGTAACAGACAGGATTTTGCAACACGTGTTATCTGCAATCTTAACAATGACAGCTTGCGTTCCTTTCATATAAATAAAATCTTCGTTTCATTTTAACAAGACAATTACATTCGTTCCATGTTTCCAACGTAAAACGAAAAATACAAAATATATCTTTAAAGGTAAGATATCTATCTTTAAGGTAAGCCAATTGTCTGTGTGTTCTTGTATTCCGAGAAATGACAAAGTGGCTCTGTAATCACGTTTTTGAAAAGGAATAATTAATGAAGACTTGCAACGAAATTAAAAAACTCCACGAGTAGATTAACATTTATTCTATTCTCGTTTTGTACAATCCACTACGTGTTCGTGCAATTGTATTAAGGCAAACGTAAAATATTTTCAAAGTGACGACGAAAGAAAATTTTAGTTCTATTGAAATATTGGAATATTATACGCGACGAGAAATAAAAGTTACCGAGTCTAGTAACAGTTTGCGAATTTTCTTGTTTCGAAAAATCCGGCATAATCTTATCGTCCAATATTTGTCTTATACCCAATATATTTGTTGCAACGGAAATATTTATGTTTACATAAAATCACTGACTTTCTTTATTCACGATTTCTGATTCAAATAAAAATCAAAAGATAAATAAATTCAATTGACCGGATTTATTGATCGAATTTCACATAAATTTTGTTCTAACAAAAGAAGTAGAACGAAAATTACCTTGTATTCATGAAGCATGAAAAATTATTATCGTAAAGACTGTGTTGATATATTTTAAGTTGTATAATAGACTCAGCATTCGTAAAAGTAAAAATATTCACATGTAAAAATATTTCCTGTTTAACTGCAAACAAATAAAACTGACTGTTTCACAATTCGAAAGAATCGGGAATAATGTTTTTCACTACTTGCGATTTGATTTCTTAATTTTCCGAAATACATCTTATCGCTGTCTATATACATAAATAATTTCAATATTTACTGTTAATATTTATTATTTATTTATATATATTTACATCATAAATTTATATTATATTTATATACATTTATTGTTTATATTTATATTTATTTATTTATTTGTAAGCAGAAACATTAAAATTTAGATTTTTCAAAAAGAAATAGCAAATCTCCGGACGGAGGAAATGTTTGTGAAAAATATTAGTTAAAAAATGTTATGTTTTTGTCATTTAACAATCTTAACGCTACGTCCTTATCATTTAATTCTCTTCAATCTTTATTCATTTTAGTTTCTTTTCATCGTGCTTCGTTATTATCGCGTATCAGCCCTTTCTACGTTCTTATTTCCTAGAACGTTTTGTAATATCAACTGCAGCTGTTACTACTATTCTTCTTCTGCGGATACCTTCATTCTTTCCTTTGTCAATTTGTTCTTTCTTTCTCTCCCGTGTTTCTTTCGTTCTCGCATTTTCGGCAAAACTGATTTTAATGTAAAGTTAGATTAATGGAAAGATATTTTCACTTTTTGCGCTGCTTTATGTCGCAACCACTCCGGAACACAGGAATTATATTAATACGCTGTCAGGCGGTGACAGCTTAGATTTTCCCTGTAAATGCTCTTTAAATCTCGTAAGGTCTGAGGTTGATCGCTAACTATTTTGTAATTCTATAAAAATAGCCATTAACTCGATGTGCTACGAATGACTACGAATGAAGAAAGAAACTCCAATATCACCTGGTCTTTTTCCTAAAAATTTAATTAATTTCATCTCCGTGGAGTATAATTCATTCATTCAAGTGGAGTATCTATTCGCGGAAATTTTTTTGAAAAAAATCAATTGAATAGCAAAAGTATCACGTATGTATTTTCCTAACTATGTATTTTCTATCGACAGGAACAGAATTCCTAGTCTTCTAATCTTAGAGATAAAAAAATAGTCAAATAAATAGTATTCATTCGTAAATTAATATAGAAAATGCAAGGTAAATTGATGAAAAACAATTACAATCTGAAATCAAAGTTAAAGTGACAAGAGGCCAATTATTGACATATGTTTTATCAAATATCCTCACTAATAAAACGACGGAAACATGTTTCCGACAATTATGTCGATTTTTATCGACAAATATCGCCGAATGATCCGTCAGCTTCCTACTGACGTTACTCGATTGAAAATCTTTAACGCGGAACTGGATACTGGAAGTCTGAAAACGAATAGATGATTCTGATGAAAGCACATTCAAACCCCTGTCATAAAATCGATACGGCTGCTTCATCGAAGCGTAGATACTTTGACATTCGTATGAAGACGCGTATCACTGGAACTTTCCCGACTGATTTAACAAGTGTATCTTGTCGTGAATAAAAAGACATCTTACATATTCTCGCATGATTTATTTTCGTCGAAATTATTTGATATTCCCTTGGATGCTTCTCCGATGGCAAGGAAAAAAATGTGACATAATTTTTAGCGACGAAATAAGAGAATTAAAAAGCTATCGAAGAAAAAAAAATTTCATCTACATTTAATTTTGATTTATCATTATTTTCTGTTCGACGAAGAAGCTCGTTTCGAATTTACTGAACTTCAAGAAAGATGTAACGAAATGTAATCGTGTCGTTCTCTAAACGGAAAAAGAAAGTTATCAAAGGAGCGTGCTCAAGTATTCATATTCAGTTTTTAATTTTTTAATGATAGCGCTCATTTAATTTGCCGAGAGACTTTGCGAAACTATGAGAACTGCAGTACAGTACCAACTTTGTGACCGTGTAATATTAATGAAAGGATATTGATTCTTGGAACTTGGTAAAAGATTTAATCAAATCAAATACCAGCATACGAACATCGTACAAATATCGGGTGGAAAGAAAAATGAGAATCAAAATGATAATTAGACTGATATAATTTAGACTGACAGAATTAGATGAACAGGAGTTCAGAGGGAATGCAATTAAGAGGATAATGAATATCCCCAGTGGACGAACGGTTCTTGATGGAATTTCTCACCGGTACAGTACGAGTCACCTTATTTTCCAACTCACTAACTGTGAAAATATTTGCTAAATAGGTTCCAACGCTAATTAAACTATCTCGTCTCGGCGATATAAAAATGCAAATGTTTACATAGAAAGAAAATTGATCAAAGACCGTCATTCAGCCAATTTCCCTGCAATTTGCGCGAGTGTAATAGGAAAAAAGAATCTATAATTTCATCGAGAAAGCGAGCGTGAAAAAAAAATATGAAATTTTTTACAAGGAAGAATTTTAATGAAATGTCACTTTCGTTTTATCTGCTTATCGTCAGATGCAAGTTTTGCGCTCGGACACTGATGGATCTGAAAGAGGTCGATTTAAGAGTTGTTCGTAGATCTATCTCCCCGTGCTTCTGCTATAAAGACAAAAAATTTTGATACCTTAACAAATTAATATCCATGCTTCATTGATAAACGATGTACGTGTCAGGGAAATTTGTCGAGTTTTTTAATCAACGCGCTCGAGTCAAATGTTTGGTGATAATGTTTACCGTATATCACAATTTATACATTTATATCCATAGGAGGATCAATTGCTATAGCAGTTAAATGCAAGATACAACGAGATTTGATTTTTGAGCTAGATGTAAGAGGATGTAACAAATTTTTCGAAAAGATATACTATTTATGTAAATATATGCGAGAATATATAATAATGAATGGATAATGACAATATTAAAAAGTAATGCAACAATAAATGGATGTTCAATGATTTCATTTCATTCGAATTTAAAAAATTTCTAATTTTGTATAGAAATTTTAGTTTTCGCCAAAATCTGAAAACCAACAGTTCAGAGAATTTCAAACATATCGGGAACAATATCGAGATTTTGTATTAATTGAATCTTCTAATCGATAATGAAATTTCCAATATAATATCTGTGCTAACATGGCGCTTCCGTTTTATTCGGAATAAAATAGAATTTAATATCGCAGGAAATGTACTCTTATAAGATTTTTATGTAGCATTATTTATTAAAAACACTGTTTCTTTACTCACTATTGTTAGCGATATTTGTACAATGTTAAAAGTTGAAGGAAAAATTACTTGCGCCATCATGTAAATACCTTTTAAAATGTTAATTTACGTAAGTACATGTATTTACGTAGTGCAAGAAATATTTAAAATAAAATATTCAAACATTACTTTGCAAACCAAATGTTATCTAATTTTCGTAAGTAATGGACTTTCATATTGGAATGCAAACGTGGACACGAATGAAGAGCTTGTAACGAGTTCGTTCTATCAAGTATTGAAAAAGGAAAGAGAAAATAAGAGAAAAAGGTTTAATGTGATAATTTGATTTGGATATTAATTGAACAAAGTGACGATAGTGACTGTCTAGCGTTTCATCCCCAATATTGCATTAATTCAGATTTATGGCACGCGGTTAATACGATAAAACAATTTGCAGGAATTAATAATAATAGAATTTTGATGACTGATAAATTAAACTCTACCGATGAAGATCAACGTCACATTGCATTAGAAATTAATTCACATAATTGGGACTTTTCGATCGTTTCAATTGTGTGTTAACAGTGACGGGCAAATTGAATAATCGATTAATTAATAAATAATATTTTACATGCATACATTTCTATCAATCTAATGACAGAAAGAAATGAAAAAAAATCTTTCATAGATAACAATGTCCAATTAATAACAATACGCATTATCTGAATTTAATGTCGCGAAGAGAAAATATTTCAGTTTCTGAAAAGAATATGATTACGCATTTAAAAGTTTTATATATATTTAATACCGAAACATAAACAAGCACAAATTTCAGATCATGCAATCAAAGAAATAATATCGTTGCATCATTATTATCGATTTGATACACTAAATGTACGTAAGTCACGGTGTAAAATTGTTAGATGGTTGACTCGAATAACGGAAAGATTGAACGACATGAAGCTAACCTAAATCTCAAGGGGACACGATAATTGACATCCTAGTCAATTTATTTGAACACGGCAGGGATTTGCGTGTGAGTTTAGAAGTTGAACAAGCGCGCGCGACATTCGTAAACTACGACTTAACAAGAAGCAGATTGACAGCAAGAAAGATTGAAGTTGGAACGGCCTTATTTCCTAGTATCGTGTACGTTCGGTGTATATAGAACCTTTAACCTTTGATCCCTGATGCCTCGAGATACATGCATCCAGCGTGTTCATCGTTATCTACCATCTTTATGAAGTAATATTTTATCCCAAAATTCTGACAACGAACGCTTAACGAACGTACGTCCGTTCATTTGCAACGAGCTTGCAACATTCACGACTGTTTCACATTTTGTCACATCGTCGTCGAATCACGGCTGTTCACGCATTTACGGGTAAATTTAAGAAGAGAAACATTCACGCGATATATACGCAAAAATGTATAAAATGTATAAACGTGTATTCTGTATTCAGCGAAATAAAACGAATCCCTATACGCTGAAATTTCTTTATTTACGACGATAAAAATATTTTGCAATAATCCGCGATTTAATCACGATGATATCTCAAATATTCCCAGTAATTTGACAGAGGAGGAATTTACGCACATGCAAATCAACCGAATGAACAATGTCAAACGTTGCTACGCTGATAAAGAATAATAAAAATAATAATATTTGCAAAGCCTCCTGCAAATTTTGAAATAAAAGGAAGAGATCGAATTGCTAAACTGGGAAGCGAACATGAATTCCCCGACTGTCTGATTCTTGGTCTACGAAGTAGACTCATTCGGGTTATTGATCGTTCCTAATACACATGTACTTTTGACAATTAATATGCGAACAGCGCGATAGAGCTTCTATAGACGACGTAATAAAGAGAAATTGTCTCTCGATTGTGTATCTTTCCATCAAGAAATAAACGTTCCAATTACTTTACGAGCGATCTTCCAGCGATCTCTGAATTACACTTAGAATTAGAAAATAATATCTGAGGAAAAGATTGGGAGTATAGGAGTATAACAATAAAGGAGATCGGCATCGTGTCTTTATCGTCATAGCACAGATATCGATTCATCATAGTCGATCATTCTGATGTGAAACAATTCAATGCTGTCCATAAAAATATCATTAGTACATAAACGTAAATATTACGTGAGAAGCTATCGTCGATTCCACTTCGAGATTTCTCAGACTGGGGGAAGAAAAAAACCGCTGACCTATCGGATATCGCTATCAATAGACGTAACTCAGCTATCTAGGTTATCGACCAGTTCTTCTTTTGTTCAGTTTCCATAATTGTTCTTTCTGTTCTCTTTAATGAGAGAAATTTGAACAGCACAAATTTCACGTTTTACATTTGAATCTTTTCAACATTACACTTAAGCGAACGTTAACGCGTTATCGCAATTTGTATTTAATACTCTGTCGAGCGTAAAACATTGAAATATTCATTCTTCGGATGAATAATCCCTTTCTCTAAATAAACCGGAAAAAAAAATAAATAAATATGAAACATAGTAAAGAATACAATATTATAATTGTTACGAATATCATATTAAAGTACATTCTTTTCAGTTATTAATTAATGAATATATATATATATTAAATACTATATTGGCTACTCGATATTGGTAAATAAGCAAAAGATGAAAATGTGAATTTTGGATAAATCCTGAATGCATAGATACATATATATATGTTCTGACCGATGGAACAGTGGCTTATAAGAGATGCATACCAGCCCAATACCAATGAAATAGAAATTTACACATTAAACGCAAGATTAACTGGCATTATCTCTTCGCACACAGATCGGCATAATTTATAGAGTGGCGAAATGCCAGGTGAATAATCAGAAACAAGATAACACTCACTCCACAAAATTAACCAGCAGCTGTTGTTACTGATATATCCATCACGTGATTGATATTTTTTTGCAAAAGTGGACATACATATAATTTCAAAAATTACGTTATTAACGAAATTGGGGAAAATAATTATGTGATTAAAGAGTGAGAATTCAGTGCTATATATGTTTTTGAAAAAATTAAAAATTAACAAACTCAAAGAAGTGGAATTGAGTGTTTTATTGTTACGCAGGATTGGACGAAGGATAATTTGCAAAAACTGAAAATCCTACTATATTTCTGCAAACTTATTACAAATCACGATAACTAGTCAAAGATTAATTCAGAGATCTGTTTTTTTACATCGATCACTTTTAGTCGTTGAATATGCATACATTTACATGCACCTGGAGAAACACGATTGGCAATGTGGATCAAATTTGTGGAGAAGCTGGGGCAAATACATAATTTGTAGCAAGTTCATGTAAATATAGAGGAGACTGTGAATGTTTAAATACGATACACACTATGATATAATAATCTACAGTGAAACTGAGACATGTTACTTCAAAAAGGCGCAACCTTTTGTTAATGGTTAGAATTTTTAAAATTCCGTGTAACATAAACCACGGTGTGAGATAATATTTCACGCGTGGCGATGTTTTCGTAATATTTATCATGTTTGCAACAAATTTTACGTACAAACATGATTATTCAGTCATGTGGAATAATTACATCGACGGTGTTTCAGGGAACATTACAAGTATAAGCACAACAAAGATATAAGTATAACAAATGAAATGACTTGGGTGATCGTGACTCGAAGAAAAAAACCGTGATAAATGTAGATCTTAGCAAAATATAATGAAATTAATTAACAACATTAAAGTTACTGCTCTGTAAATGAGATAAGGAATATTTCGAAATGTTTGTTTTAGTATAAATACAGGAAAGATACATGAACAAATATTTTTAAAATCGAAAGTTTTCGTTTCTAAATGTTTCTCCACAAAATATTCAATTGTCCGGTACAACGAATGTATTTATTTCAAAATTGTCAGGATTAGTCTCATTTTAAAAACTTTTATTTTCAATATCTAGCAAATACTCGTATCATATCTAACATAAACCAGCTTCGCGCATCCAGCTATAAAAATCGAACATTCGTATACTCGATAGTCTTTTATTTCTCATCTTCCCGTCCATTGATTTTTCAATTATCAAGGTTAGTGGTTATCAGCTTGTTGTTTCCACGCTTATGATTTTCTATTATTTTCTCTTTCCTTATTTGGTTTTCATTTCCTGTCATATTTATGAATAAATGATTCTTTGCCGAACGAAATGTGGTTGGAGGTACAACAGCTTGACAAATGAACGTTTGTTTTACCCAATAAAAGTCACTTCGATTGTGATTGCCTTTGTTTGAACTTTCCGATCGCACTTCCAAATGAGAAATTGATTGGCCTATCTAAGTAGCTTATGTACTCTCTAAATATTGTTATAAATATTTATCATCAACAAAAATAGATTTCCCGGAATGAAGAAAATGTATTTTTGCAATTGATAAATATCGTCACTGAAAAAATTTATAATTCATTGATTAAAATTCAGCGATCATATAGATGTGTGTGTACATTCATATATGTAAAAATATTTATATAATTGCAAAAATATTTTTTATTTTAATTAAAAATATTTATTCTGAAACAACATTTGATATTTCAATTATTGCCAATCATTTCTTAACAATCTATCTACATGGTGAACATATTTCGACTATTCGTTGGCATTTGACCATAAAAGCACTAGAATGAAACCAAATTTCCATCGATAGTTTTTCAAAAACAATAAAAAACATAAAAATGGTCAAATATTGCCGAAACAATGCACTGTTTCATGTGCAATAGAAATTCTTCTTTTTCTTTTTTAACGATGATATACAATTTTTCGATCTTCGATGTAATTTTCAGTTCAACGTAATATTCAAGACTTTGTCTATCTTTCTTTTTTTCAATCAATTCCACGTGTGAAATGACACATTTGACAAGCCTTTGCGATTCCTTGGAAAAATTTTTTTTTTTTACAAGCCACACGCGGTGTACAGGAAGAAACAAACGATTAAAACTTACTTTTATAACGCAACACGTAAATGAAATTACATCGTCATATTTTTAACTATTACAATGAAACAGGAATTTGCTCACGTTTCATTCGCTGGAAACAAAAGTTGATCTCTTTTCTCTCAGTGCAAATGTATTAGCAAACGATAAAATCTTCTTCACCGGATAAAGTGGCAAAATTGAAATTTCGTTTGTAAATTTCATTGAATTTTCACAGATGGTATCGGGCACACGTGACTAACGTTTTGCTAAAAAAGGCAAGCAGGCGTGAAAGAGATAAATCGTTTTGGTGTTAACAGATGAATGCCTAAATGTGTTCAATTTGTAATCAGAAACGCGTATTCTTTGTTCATCATGGAGAAATGTAGCATACCAACATGGTAGAAAACAATTTAATTAACATTGAGCTTTTGATGAATTAAATCCTTTGATCCCAAAGGTAAAGGGAAATATCCGTACATACGTACATATATACATACATACATGTGTGATTATCTGTTGTCTACTATTGAAATTTTATTTATTCATCCGTCATTTCGTTTCTACTTTCATTTCCATCTATTAAAGCGTAAATCAAAATTTTTAACGAGTCACTGACTGCCAATTATAAACCTTACGATAAAAGTGCAATAAAAGTGCAAGTTGTATATATAAAGCAAATGTTATGTAAAACGTAAAACTCGCGGTGTCATGATTCTGTGTGTTTTTCATTTAACAGGCAAATTCAGAAGGACACTTGATAAAAACCTTTATTACAATAAAATCGCGGAAAAAAACGAGAATGTTCCTGCCTCTCATTTTCATCTGTTGTTTTTGCAGAAACTGTCTCGCCGAATTAAATTACTTCGTGTCACTTTTCATAGCGACAAATAAGTTCGATGTTACTTGACAATTAATTTTAATTAAAGTTTCCGACGTACGTGCACGGATAGAAACTGTTAAATTGGTTCGTTTTTCGTGAAACGAAACGAGCCATTACAGTTTCAGGAAAAACTGTTTCATTAATCATCGTAATCCTCGTAAACCTCCTAAACTAGGAATTCTACTAACCATGCTCACAATGGTTTGTAATATATCAAGTGCAATTCCAATTGCAATGTCGGAATTTTGAGTCTGCCATTGAAATTTACAACGCAGGCAAAATTTGCGCCCACTCGTGCAATTTGTTCTCTGCTAATATAGAATTTATATTGGGTGGAAAGGTCGCGATGTTTGAATGATTTACCAGCGTTTATTTATTGGTCAATTAATATTTATATCCTCCAGTAAATAAATATGGGTTCGATAGATGTTATGAAATGCCATTGCTTGATTTGGGAAGAGTTTGAAATTGACGAGAGCAACAGTTGTTACACGGTACAACTATAATATAATACTAGCGACAGTTCGATTCGAATGAACAATTTTAAAATAAAAGAAACGTTTGAACAATTTAAGAAACTGCGGATGTTTACATACTTATAAGAACGCTACGAAAATGCATAGAATGCAAAAATATACCCGAAGTGTACCTGTTGTGATATTTAGCAATAAATAAATTTTGCTGTTCGTTAATCTACATATACGTAATTCCAAATTCTTTTAGACAAATGATCAAAGACACTCGTGCGATTCAAACGGAATTTCTGTCCTAAAATGATTTCCTAATAACTTTTCGAACAATTAATCTGTTTCCAGGTGAGAATGTTCCACAAAGGCGTGCCGCGATGAATATGGACGTTCAAGTGAATGGTTCGCTGGAGAGACTGCAAGAGTTCGAGGTGTGGAATCTAACGAATCCGAAGGATTGCGACTATTTCGCCGAATCGCAAAGCGTCTTCTCAACGAAATGGTTCCGCGGTATTATCTGCTTCCTGTATAGCATCATTTTCGTGATTGCGTTGACCGGAAACGGTCTGGTCTGCTACGTGGTACACAGCAGCCCTCGAATGAAAACTGTCACAAACTTGTTCATTGTGAATCTCGCCGTCGGAGATATCCTGATGGCACTTTTCTGCGTGCCAACTAGCTCCATCAGCACTTTGATACTACAGTATTGGCCGTTCGGTCCAGAACTCTGTCCCACCGTTATTTATCTACAGGTACGTTTACTAGTCTTTGTGCTTGTGAAAGTGAGGAAAAGGATATGAGAAAAGATCATGATACCATTTCAGAATGGTGAACTGTTGAGAATGGTAGTAAAGTAGAAAGAAAGAAGTTTGATAAAGAATGGAAAATTGATTCCTTAGCTGTATGTATTATACATATTGTAAAATTTAACGACGAGAAGTATTAGCAAATTTAATAATTTCGAATGTTTGGAATAATTAAAGAAATACAATAAATGTGAATTACAATTTTCATTGATATTATCGCACCGAATAAATTCTTTTCTGATTAATCTCCAACTTGTTAATATTTTCTACGGGAATCGTGTCGTATCTTTGAATAAACTTTTAACGAAAACCTTGATGTTTGATGTCAGAATTTACTGGGTAAAAAACATAGCAAAATTGTGTATTGCTTTCGTTTGCTGAATTTTGAAAAGAAGTTTGCTTTGAAGTTCCACTTTTTTAACGTTATCTTGAGAACCATGGAAAATATAAGTTTTGCGAATAAATCTCCCGGATTGCGCCTTATATAAAATTCTTCGCGTAAATTTTTAGCAAAAAGTAAATACATCTGAGATATTTGGACGGTTCTTACGAAACTTTCGAAAGGATAGCACTTGACCTCACATGAACCTACTTAATTAGTAAATCACGAGCAAGAAATGCTTTTCCAATTTTTTTGACTAACCATTGACCAAATGCAAGTCTATAATTCTGACGATTGTTTTTTCAATAACACTAACAAAGTTTACACATTAATGTATATCATTCTTCTTTTCATCACATATCAAAAAAAAAAAAAAAAAAAAAAAAAAAATGAGAGGAAAATTACTTCGAAGAAACCTAATTACCAAATGATCTCTGTTCCTAACAAAGTATCTCTAATGATACAATGAAATACAATATAAAACCCTCGCCTGAAAATTAATTATACTTGATTATTCGATATAATTACATATATTCCATTCGGCGATTCTATCCAGCCGTAAATTAATAACACGCTATAGTAACAATACCATCACCGTTATATCACATTAGCCGATCCTTTTATGTAAAATCGACGAACAGCGAGTTGATCCGTGGATTTTGATCGAATGAGACAAAAACAATTATCCAGTTGTCGAAGCAGGCTCAGCTGCACGTGTGAACACGAAAATCCAGTTTCACTCACGGTGACGTCATTAACAAGCGTAATTACTCACCATTCAGAGACGTGGTAATCATTCATCTATCTAGAAACAATTTATTAGCTGAAAGGCCAAGTGTAACAATAACCATTGAAAAACAACCAGACCTGTTCACATATCAGCCCACTTTAATATCGACGTCTCATTAATCACACGCAAACTCGTCGTTAAGCAGGCCGATTTTAACAAATAGTTCATACGAAGAAATTCTCTCTATCGAGGGAACTAGACAGGCTCCATTAACCATTTTACTATGTTTGCCCTATCTTTCGAATGTTACTAATGCTATTAGAAGCATAAATAGCAGAACATAAGCATCGTAAGTATTACGAAATCTACGGGAATTAAAATAAATGAGAAAAAAATCATTGAGAATTTAGTAAAAGTTTTTATAAAAATAACTTTATTTTTATAAAGATATTTTTATTTCGTTTCCTATCTGTATAAATACAAATAACTTCTACAAATTTCCTTTTTCGTTTTGCGAAATATTATGAATCGTTGTCTTATATAAACTCTGATCGAATAATAATCTCCTTAATAATATCTGGATTAACTTCCAGAATTCGAGATAATATTGATTTAGGATGGCTAAGAAGTAGCTGAGTGAAGACAATCGCCTGTTGCTCTTGTCTGCCACTTGTTTGAAGACGGTTCACTTTTGTGATTGGGATACTTAAGTATTCTCAGATACTTCGTAACTATTGTGAAGAAAACATTGGACGAAAAGAAAAGTTGAAAAAGGGAAAATAGTTGCGATAATATTTCACCGACGTAGCAAATTTTACTCTGAACTTCTGTGCTACGATTTCTGTGCCTGTTAAATTCGTACAAGTATTTCTACCTCTTGAAAAAAGATTTCAAATATCAATAAAAATGAAATTTTATTCACTGCGTTCATCCTATGTAATATATCCCCATCAGCAGTTATCGTAGCTCCTTGCAAAATTTATTCAAGAGATTCATTCGAGGAATGAAATATCGCAGAACCCCATAAAAGTTCCTTAGAAGAAGTAATTATCGGATAACCCGAAATATTTTCGAGATGGAGCCTATTCACTGATACTAATCTATGAAAATGTTATATATATCATACGCACTGGCATTGAATACTTTCTCAACTTTCACCACGAACTTTTCCTAACGATGTAATATTTTAAATTTGTATTCTTAAACTCTACAGACTTTTATGAGATTAAAAAGTTAAAAAAAAAATTAAAAAATTATAAATTTTTTATGAGATTAAATTTCACTTCATTGTGCGATAATATTAAACTCTCCGTGAGCCAGTAACGAGTTCTAAGGACTTCATAAATTAGAAGACTGAAAACCAGAACTGGTTATAATAATATTAATAATATGCAACTATAATATAATAATTAATTAATGTATTACCACTGACTGTAAAATAAATCATTTGTCGTTTCCGAAAGAAATATTTGTCGGAGAAATAATAATAACGATGTGAAATGATTCGTTAATATATAAAATATATTCATTTTCAGGCGGTGTCAGTTTTGGTGAGCGCGTACACACTTGTTGCGATTAGTATAGATCGCTATATAGCTATTATGTGGCCGCTGAAGCCAAGATTGAGCAAACGGCAAGCTCAGCTGCTAATTTTAGCTGTGTGGATGCTTGCTATGGTAATATCGCTGCCTATCGCTGTTGTTTCAAAGCTGTTTCAACCATCGAGGCAATATGAAAGATGCAATCAATACATTTGCGTGGAAGTTTGGCCATCGATGGAGAACAAGTAATTATTCATATTCATCCATGTTCATCTATTTGTACGTATTGACTCTTGAAGACATGCGTTATTCAATGACAAAGCACATAAATATGTATAAAAATTCGTAATTAAAATTCTGGTTTATTAAACTCAATTGCAAATTTTAGGTAAAATTGATCGTAATTACACGTAATCACCTTGAATATCTCTATTGTTTTTGAAGATGAAAGAAAGCTTTATTAACAAAATTCGTTTAGAACAGAGTGAGCCACAATGTGTAGTAATAGTTTTTCTACTTTTTGCTGTAATTAATCGATACAGCTTGACATTTCCTTAAAAAAAAAAAGTGTTAATCTATGTACGTCGAAAAAATTATTAATTTAGTAGATATTTCGAGTTTAACTTTATAGAATTTATATGTAAAAGAGGACAGAAGATTACGACCTCTGTTTCTTCTCGTCTTTCATACAATAAATTGTTTATATGTAGGTTAATACATCTTTTTTCGTCGAGAATTTCGAACTGCATCGATAAGTGAATAAAAAGAAAAAAATATGTTATTTCATTTAAAAAAAAAAGTGGAGATAATCTTCAAATGAAGGAAGCAATCCTCCAGCTACAAAAGGAAACTATTACCATCATGTTGTGGCTTCCTCTATACACTTTCAAAAGCAACGGAGATATTGAAAACGTAGTTCACCTTGTATATTAAAAGGAATAATCCTGAACCGGGAAAAAAATTTAATTGGAAATTTTGCAGCGCGGATCAAAGACGAAAATAGATGAACGCTTAGATAAATGTAACTGTTTCAATTTCTCTTAAAGTTCTCTCTTTAGGGACCTATTAATGTCTAACCAGTCGAATTTATGGAATCATAATGGCTCCTAATAACAACATTGGCGGATCGGCTTTCTATTGAACTGAGTGTCTATGTGTTGCAGGTATTATTACTCAATAGCGTTATTGGTACTCCAGTATGTGATACCAATAACGGTTCTGATGTTCACGTACACCAGCATCGCGGTTATGGTATGGGGTAAGAGACCGCCAGGAGAAGCTGAGAACGTCAGAGACCAAAGAATGGCACGATCAAAGAGAAAGGTAAAGTAGTATTATTAGAAATACATCGCGTCACGTTCGCCAAGTTTCCCCACAAAATGGCAGGATGGTTATTATTTACAATATTTTCGATCAATGTCTACCTTTCTTCCCACTTCTTTTCTTTCTTTCTTTCTTTCTTTAGAATCTCCATTTAGAATGTTTGTTCCTCTTCTTAAAAATAAGAAGAAGCCCGTAGAAGAGGCACGTAGATTAATCCACGCATTTTTAACTGAGACGTGACTCGCTGCCTCCATTCTACGCTCAAGCAAACATTTCAAAGCTTCTAGATGAATGACAATTTCCAGATCAAACAATAAATATTAATTAATAGATGCTCTAGATGAAAAAGAGATTGATTGCTTGTATGCGTCAATAAAGTAAATTCCTGTCCCTGTTGATTAAAATATTCCATTTGTCATTTCGAAATTGAGGAAAACTTTGATACCTTTTGTTTTTCTTTAATTCATTTGACATGTTTCAGTTATTATATTCCGTGGCAATACGTTGAAAGTGAGAACGGAAAAATGCTACGCAGAAATGTCTTTAATTAAGGAGGGCAGGATTTTATTATTACATCTTTGAAAAGTTATCGTTTTCGAATTTTCACTTTTATTCACATCGTGGAAATCACTCGCCGATATAACAAATAATGATCCTCGAAGTATAACGAAATTTTGTGGAATGGTACATCTAATGGCATACCTAATGAATTTTATCGATTTCGGTTTCAATCAAGTCGCAAAACAAAGTGATGCTAATTAAATTTGCGACGATGAGAGAGCCGTTCGCTTTAACGGCAGACAAAATGCAATACGTTCAATTTATCCTGCTAATGATGAGTCGATTTCGATCAATGTTAATTGTATAAAGACGACTGATAGCACTCTGCATCAAACGATCAAATAAATTCTAACAAAGGAAAAACGTCTGAGCGGTGTTGTTAGAAATTTAACAATTTTTTGTTTTCAAATCAGTGAAGTAACGAAGAACTTAGAAAGTGGTGTTTATAGTTCCGTATGTATTCAATTTCAAGCATTCTTGTTATAATATTGCGTTATAATAATTTAATATATTTGCTGCGTTGTTCAGGCAACTGTTTCGTGAGTTTCAAAGTTCCAGTCTGTCTGGCCCTACATTATACGATTTTTAATAACGACGAATTAGAGCTAATTAAAACCGAGTATCATTTCTCAGATTGTTAATTTCTCAAATTGTTAATTTCTTTATGCGAGCCATTTGGATGGTGAGATAAACATCTCTGCTGAATTTCCAAGAAACTGTATCTTCCAAACGTACAACGCGTTGAGAGTGTAACAAAAGAGAAAATACAAAGTCCTCAAATCTCTAGATACCCACTTATTTTAGTCACTTAATTTCACGCAGAGAGAAAATAGCAGTATCTAAAATAGATTAATTAACTGTTCAAAGTGCATTTGCACATTATCCTGCGATTGCAATTAGATAATTAGCGGAACATCGCTGAAGCAACGTAAACTTGTTAAGATCTCGCTTAACGATAATACGAGGGGCAATTATTCCATTGCATAAGTTAATTGTTCGAATGGATGCTTTCATCAGACAAAATGTTCCCGCGAGGAAGACGAACCAATTTAAAAGTAATTTCACTTTAAAAGAAATATATTACAGATAGAAACGTCTTCGCTATTGCATAATATCGTCCCGATAATCTCAAAATAATTGAGTTCAGTATCGTACAAATAAACTCGATGCTTAGAGGTAATGATCCACTAGATGGTAGAAGTGGAAATGAGTTGGTCACAAATGAAACCAAATTATCCATTGTGTTTCGGAGACGTTTTAATATGAATTTTCATTGACATCATAATAACATCTTTTTCTCTCTATTTATGCGCTATTGAATGCCACAGTTCCGTGGAAATTGCGTAATAACACGTAGCAACGGAGTTTACAAACTCTCAACTCAAATATTAACTATTATATAATACACGAGATACAATGTTAAAATATGAAATAGATTAAACATTGTTAAACCCATTAGTTTAATATCTTAAGAGTTTACTAGATATCAGAGAAATATGTCAAAATCAAATATACAAAATTAATTACCGGTCTATAAAATTATATTAAAAAGTATCTTTCGGAGAAGCTTGTATTTTTATATTTATAAGAGAATGCATCTCACATCACGAAAGGATCTGAAATTATTACGAGACGAGATGAATAATACATAAAATGAATAAATGACTAATCAATCTGATGATACAGGTACTTATATTATATTTTAGAATAAACCTTTCATTATTTTAGAATAGATTTCTTCATATCTTCTAATATAAACTTGTGTGATATTATGAATTATCCAAGTATAATTTATACGAAATATAATAATTTATTACGTAAAAGATGGAATGGTCGAACCTTCGATATCTTTACAGCCACAATGATGATTAATTAGAAAATAGAAAAAATATCCCTCTATAATGTAACTCGTCTATAAATTTACTGTTATAAAAAAAAAAAAAAAAACAGAAATTCTTGTATCGAGAAAATCGAAAAGTCTGAAAATTTGAAAATCCGAAAATCTAAAAGTCTAAAAACTTGTAGACCTGATAGTTTACATACTTGAGAATTTGAAAGCTTGACAAATTGAGCGTTCAAAAATCTAAAGACTCGGAGATTATAAATATTAAAAAATCTGAATGTGAAAATTCGGAAGTGAAACATTAGATTAACGTAATGTTGGCTTTTGATAGATTAAATACTGTCGTAAATTAAATTCAAAGATACTGACGCATTACTCGCTATAGCGAGTCAAGGAAAGCCTCAGGAATTCGTACGATTTATGATGACTACAAAAGTCTGCAACGCATATATATAAATGGAAAGCAATAAATACTAGCCAGAGGAAGAAAAAGAAATAGGGGACACTCCCATTTCTTTTTATCTGACAATACAATGTCACTTCTTGTTTTCCTTCAGCAGAATGTGAAACGACTGTGAATGTCCTTAATATAGGACACTTTGTACCATCTTTTTCAGATTTCCAAAAATAGCTTCAATAATAACATTTTCATTTTTGTAAAAAAAAAAAAAGAAGAAATATATATACTACCGCTATATATATACTACTACTAATTATATAAATACTATTCTCACTACCGCTAATATATGTACTACTACTAATTATATAAATATAATTTATCATCAAATTTATGAATAAATTGTTAACATTTATACAAGTTCATATTTTTAACGAATATATGACTATATGGCCATCGAGCTCTTGATTAAGGTGAAAATTTATGACACGGAATCGCGTAAAATCAACGATACATCGAGTATCGTGAAACTTAGATTGCAACGACGTCAAATTTACGTTACAGTGTTATAAAATTTTTAATATTATCTATCAAGAATTGAAGGATGAACAAGTGAATCGTTTAAAAACTATATCTTTGAGAGACTCGTAAATTCGTCATCAAAAAAAAAAGGAGAGAACACTGGCTAAAAGTCGATTACAGTTCGATTGTTACGGATATCTACACGGCCGGTTTGCTGGAAAGAGGCATGAATTTATCGCGAGTTTACCGCGCTATGTATGTAACATATGTACGGTATATATTTACATGCATATATCTCCGTGGTAACAAACGGTCAGGTTGAAAATTCACGTTGGGACTTCCCTTTGAATTCCTAAAATCTCTAAAGCTTGAAGAATTACATAGCGAAATAACAACGCTCGAGATCGAAATATATGGCAAACAACGTTCGTCAGCTGAAATATATGGCTAAGTAATTTTTTCCCCTTCAGATTAATCGATTTCTACAATGGATATTTCAGATGATTTATCATTTCGACTGGATTTATCCGCCGTGACGTGGAAATTTTTCATTCTCACGCGAAAGCTCTCGAACGTATACGTAGTATGGTAAAAAAAATCATTTTGCGGAATGATTTTTTTCCTCTTAAATCGGCGACGCTGCAGCATTCTGTTCGGTTAAACGAGCAATCGATAGCCTTGTCTCCTCGCGGCTCGAATTTCATGACGCTACGAACTCGCCGTTTTGCATAATGATTTTGAACATGCAGAAAGTCCGTGGCAAAATTGTTCCGCGCGAGTTCTATCAGGGGAACAGAAACTTCGACGTGTCCAATGCTGTCAACAGACTGAATGCAGATCTCCAGATTTCGTTGACAGGGTAATAACTATGGATGAACCGTGGATGATACGAATACGAACTCGAAAGTAAGAGACAAAGTGCCAAGTGGAAACAAAAAGGAGAAGAAAGAGGGCGAGGAAGGCAAAATCGCAAATCAAGCGCGTGCTAATCGGGTATATTTTTTTTTTTTTTTTTTTTTGATAATAAGGAAATTATGCACTACGAGAGAAGCTACAATCAATGCACAATGCACAATATTAACCTTGATGTACTTGAAAGAGTGGCTGAAATAAATGCGTACATTCGGGAAAGGCACTACTTTAATGGTGACATCGTAAATTTGGAACATCGAATAGTTACGTAAGTGATGTTTATAAAATAAATTCCGCGAACTTTTTGGGCGTACCACGTGTTATACGATAAATTTGATCTTCTTGATAAATTTGAGCTTCTTTGTATTTTATGAATATAAAATTCTACGTTGAATAGCTTTCGAATTCGTTTAATCATCGATCATTACATTCACCTATGCAAACGATATTAATTTAACGTTAGGATTATCGAGTCGACTTTAGGGCTTGTTATTTTTGCAATTATGAAAGGCGTACAGGTGCTTTTAGTGATATTAGAACGTTCATCTCTCTGGTATTAAATTTCATTTACAATTAGTAAAATGTAGACTAAGGAGAGACCAGTTTGTTTATGAATTTCTTTCGCTGTTAAATAATGGATATACTGTTATGTTACCTAAATTTATTATCACAGATAAGATAGGAGAACGTTGCAAAATATATTGAAGTAATTTTTTTAAAGTAACAGCTCTCGAATGAATAGTACTAATTGCAATGCTACTTTAACTGAAATCTAAAGAAACAAAATATATTTATAATGAAGTTTATGATGCAAGGATGAATTTATATCGTGATAATTTTGCGCGATTTAACACAGCCGTCAAATTAATTAAATTAATTTAGATTAATTTAAATTAATTCAAATTAATGCTAACACGATCGCTCGCCGCCAAGTTGCAGAAATTATGCAAAATCCAATTATGCAGAGAAAACAACGGAAGAACGTTTTCATAATTAGTGAAAAAAGTTCTCTGTAATAGTAGTAGTGATTATTGTCATTATTATTGTTATAATGGATTTCAAAATGAAATGACTTATATTTTAAAATATCATTAATAAAGTGTATAAAATTTTTTCTGTTGTTTTTGGAGATACGAGAAATTATTAATAATTTAATAAATATTTTAAGTTCAATGTTACAAAATTTTATGAAGGACAAGGATAGTATGACCACCCTGTATTATATTATAACACACCACATGACACGAATAAATATTTCATTCATTTTTCTACTTTTACTTTACTACAGCAAGCCCGCGAAATTATCCACTTTAAAGAACTTCGATAAAAGCAAATAGAATAAAATGTATCATTTCTCGACTTCGATATCGATATCAAATTACATCAAATGAAATACAATTCGAAACAGACTAGAAAAAAGATTTCAAATAAAACTGCAATAAAACAATAATCTCTAGAACTGCGCGATACAAGCTTTAATAATTGATACACTGAATAATTTGAAATAATTTCTTACGAAACTGACCTTCATGTAGTTCTTACAATATAAGAAATATTTAATCAGTATTACTAACGTGTTTCTTTTACATATAGCTGTAATAAAAGATGACATAGTATTTTGCGTAAAAAAATGCAAAATGTAGTAAGCATGCGTTCAAGGAGTGCTCGTTGATGTCGGAGTGCATCCGAACGTGAAAAGAAAAATCGTAAAGCGACCAGAGGGTAAATATCGGTGAAAGAAACGGAAAAAGGTAGAAACAGGAAATGAACGGCAGAAAAATTGCGAAACTGGTACATTCGTTCGTAATCAAGCAACTAGATCCTTTTCAGTTTCGATACGTTTTATTGCTGATTTCTTTTTCGTAAAATACAGCGCTCTTCGATCCTTTCATCTTTGATTCTATCATACTAAATACATCCTGTATTTTAAAAAGTCATATTTAGAATGAATGTACTTTACATAATATTTAGAATGAATGTACTTTACATTTGAAGAAATTTAAGAAATATTTTAAATATTTTACAGATTTGAGAAATTTATTAAATGCAGAGCTAGTGGTTTTTTCGTTTCAATCTTTTTCTACTATTTTGTTACAATATAACAAATGTCTATTTAACCCATTAAAACAGAAGAAACGAATATGAAAATTCAAGAACTGCAGCAGAGTTAAAAATACTTATAAAGAATCACAGTTCTTCAAATCTTATTTGGGTTTAATAATTCTTCCAAATGTCTCATCGAACAAAGAAAAATAAATGTACATATTACTCGCCACATTACAGATAAATTATTTCGTCGTATATATATATATATATATATTCCATTTGAGTTACTAAGTAAACAATCGTTGTTCGTATCAATTCGTCTTCAATATCGTTTCGACAGCATATTTATCGAAAATCTTGGAAAATTATTCGAAAAATAAATGATAAAAATAAGAGAAAGAAAAATAACGAAGGTATCATATATAAATATGAAAACCGGAAAGATAAAAAGAGGCAGAGGTAAAAATATATAGAAGAATATTTTAAGGAGAAATTCTACTAGAAGGGAAAAGAGAATAAAAGGAAAATACGTAGGGGGAAGATTGAGACCATAAGCTACACCTGACAGATTCATAAATGTTTGCTATAAAAGCGCAGGTAACCAAGATTCAGAAAATATCTATCAGCAAAATGAAAAACATTCGGATTATTTAGAAAGAAAAAGAAAGAACAAAGAGCACGTAAGCCTTTATTTCGTTTCGTACTTTCTAGATGAAAACTGATTAAGACGATTTTTAAATTCTGTAACATGATTCTGAAGGAAATTTTGATCAAAGTTGAATTAACAGTTAGGTATGATTCTGCGTTTTACTGCACACAAGCTGCAAATATTTCGTCGACAGGCGTTGTTATACACAAGAAGCATGTTAGGTGTAGTAAGCTTGAAACTTATGAAATAAAGTTTATAATACAACTCAGAAGTAAGAGGTTTGAATGTGTGTCACAGGCATACTGCTAGTTTACATTTGCCGAAATTGTATAAATGTATTTATTATTTATAAATACTTTTTTATCCATTTACAAAATTTGAAAACGACGTCTCATTTTTTTTATAGTAAATTGAATAATATATAGAGAAATAAAAATAAATTAAATCAACTTATCACGATAAACGATACTATTCGTGATAATACGTATAACGTTACGTGTATTTGTTGGTCAATTCGCAGTGAAATAAGCAGAAACTGAACAAACCACAAAGCATTAATGGTACAACCATTATTCTTCCAAGTATTACTAATGCTAACAATCGAAGCTTCGCAATTTTGCACTTTGCTAGTCCAATTTTTTCATTTTATGTACATATAGATTAATCGAATTATTCCGAGGCTTATCTATCTTAAAACAATCGTCTACAGTTAATTTAGAGAATAATGCACAAATGCAGTAATTGTAGACGACTGAGACTTACGACCTCACTAGGAAAACATCCTACCGACAATGTTAATTTTACAAGCGCAGTTTTAGGTGTGTGCAATTTATGTTCTGATTAAATTTGGGCCAGAAACATGCTTTTCCCATGATTTAGCTAATACATACATATATTCACCGCTGACAGAGTCATGTTCTGGATTCGCAAAAGTCACAGTGAATAACAAATAATTCCACGCTTCGTTTTTTTGTAAACTTTAAATTATAAATATGATTGTTGTTCCACGACATCCTCTCATTAGTTCAACTTTTAAGTGGTATATGTGTCACAAGTTTTTTGTAAAAGACATTTTTACAAACGAATATGTATTAGAGATACTATTTTACAATATTTAAATACTATTCTATTTATCAACTTTTATTTTTTAATAACATTTTTTCTGACTCTTTTTTTACGAATATTGATTAAATCGATAATGGTAAAGAAACAAACATGGTTGTATCTTTTTTATTTGTTTCAGATGATTAAAATGATGGTGACGGTCGTAATAGTATTCACTATCTGTTGGCTTCCATTCAATATATTAAACGTGAGTGACTTATTTCTAGTAAATCTTGAACTAATATTGCATTTAATGCGTAAAAAGATATGTATACTATTTCTCTAAAATTAATAAATATACATATTTAACATTTAATATACCCTGTCGTTAATATTTAAATTAACGCCTATTATATTATTATTCGCTTTAACTTTCAGACAATCTTTTTCTAAGATATATATTATAACAATTAATAGACATACGTTCAACAGTATAAATTACTAAATATATATAAATTACCTACGTTTTTTCTAAGGCATATATATATATATATATATATATATAATAATCAGTATACACATGTCTTTCAATAGTTAAATTATCCGCCTAAATATTAATATTATTATTCGCTTTAATTTCTTAAAAAATCTTTTACCAAACCAGCAAGTAATAATTTAAACAAAGAAGCATTATCAAATTTTTAGCTAATAATGGATAATAACGAGACTCTCGGAAGTTGGACAGGTCTTCCATTCGTATGGATGGTTCTCCATTGGCTATCTATGTCGCATTCCTGTTATAACCCAGTAATTTATTGCTGGATGAACGCGAGATTTCGTACTGGTTTCATAATTGCGATCGTACGTTTGCCCGGAGTACATCGAATTCTTCATAGAGAAAGGCAACGCGATAACCACAATGCTAGCACAATGGGTATTCCCTTAACAGGTATCATATTATAATATTAAATTTTGCAAAATATCAAACACGATATTCATTCTTCGGACACTAATTATTAAGATTTAAAGCAAATTTCGAATTTCGAAAAATATAATTAATTCAATTAAAAATGCTCATGTCGAAAACCATTTGTCAAATCGAATTGTTTCTCTTGCCACGACAAATAATTTGTTGACACCCTGTACAAGGTTCAACATTATTCAGTTGTACATTTATTGAAAATTGAATATTTTACATTACAGGTATCAATGATTCAAGCCAATCTGTTCTACGACGTATGAACACGTGCACAACCTACATTAGTGTTCGTCGCAAAACAAATGGAAACCACACTGCACCCGCAAGAAGTGCCAGCATCCGGAATGACTTCCGGCCAGCAGCTCAACCATTGCAACGACAATTCACTTATCTCGAGTCTCATTCAGAAGAACAGCTATAAAAGGACTGTTTCATTAAATTAAATTAAATGTGAAACCGCGTTAAATGAAGAAAGTAGAAAGTACAGCATAAGGAAACTTTAACGTTGCGAATATTGAGTGAGGAGAAAAATATAAAGGAGCCTTGAAATAATTCCAACCAAAAGAACTGAACGAGTCTTACGAAAGAATTTCGGGCTAAAGATACAACGATATATTGCGGAAAGCTGATGAAACGAGCCTAACATTGATCTACAGATCTCAGAAGAGAGAAAAACTTTCAGTTTAACTAAATTAAGTTAACTTAATTTAATTAAATCTGATCCGTGTTGAATGAAAAAAAAAAAAGAAAACTAGAAAGTATGTACAACATAAAGAACCTTAAACAATGCGAATGTTGTGTAGAAAAGTATAGAGGGATATCTTGAAATAATTTCAACGAAAGAAATAATTGTACGAGTCTTATAAAAGAATTTGTGACTAAAAATACAATGACACGTTACAGAAGGCCATAAAAATAATCGTAACGTGGATGTAAAGCTCTCAAAGGAGAAGAAAACTTTTAGTTAAGATATTGATCACAAATTTCATTCTTTTTATAATTAATCCCATACTTTTTGATACGAAACATGTAAAAAGAAGCAATAGAAATAGATGAAAATCTTTTGCGTGGACGTATTTCAATAGTTTTCTTATTACAATTTCGTTCCTATTTTCGAACATTGTTTGTTTAACTGAAAGAATAAATTTTCAAAAACTCGAATAATGTATGAAACGAAACCTTAAAACTAAAACAATGCAAATTCGCATATTTTGTCTATTTCTTCGTGTAAATAAATAGCAATACGACGCTGATAAAAGTTCAGTGATTTAGACTCAGAGTTGTGTCATATTGTACACAAAAACTGTTACATAAGACGAGATTTCTAATATACTGCAAATATATAAAATGTTGCGATCATTTTTTCTTTTCCTATTTTCCCTTTAATTATTTAAACATTACTGATTTACAAATTCTATCCAATACATGTGGTTTCATGTTGAAATTACAAAATATGATGATAAATTGTACCTTAAAGCTACAATCCATTATGTCTACGATCAATTTTGATTCAAACTTTGAATATACTTATACGAGAAATTAAGTATTATTCAAACGAATGTTTCGATTTATCGGATAAAATTTGTAAATCTTTATAGAAGCATTTAATAGGTCAAATAGAATATAAGAAAGGTTTGATTGGTTTTCATAATCAAATGCGAAGAGTGCTTTATCATGTTTATCACTCCCGAAAATAAATACGCAACGCTATATTAATCTATGCACTCATGTTTAAAAATGCGTAGCACTAATTGCGACACGTCCAGTGCAACCACGCTAAGAGTTGCTGATGAATGATCCTATACAGCTCTTATAGCTGCATCAGGTGATCCAGGAGTAGAAACAGCTTCCACGAATTCAGTGAAAGAATTTGGGCATTTTGTAAACGCAACGTTACTTCAAAAAACACTACAGATCATGCATTACGCAACACTAGGAGTAAAACTAATTGCGATGGAACAATATCGCAACACTAACTCTAAAATCAAATTCAATGAAAATTATTATTAACAATATAAAAGCTACTGTACGGATAAAAAGCTACTTTAAATATTCTAACATTGTAAAATTAATTAATAGCAATGACTCTGTAATCTAATTTAAAACAATAGAAAGCAAGATAAATTTTACTGTGTATAACACTAAGACAACTATAAAAGTTAAAATCAAAATTGCAAAAGACAATCGCGGTGTCATAATTCGCAGCTCGAAAGCAAACACGATTTCTTCACAACTCTAATTTAAACCGTAATCAATTTCTCGCAACACTACAAAGGAAAACCGCGATTTGCCCAAAACGATGATGAATGGTGATGAAAAAGGAAAAAAAATAGAACTACAAATACTAAAAGAGCATAGTGACAAAGTAGTAACGAGAATGACTTTCCATGCTCTGGAACCATTTAAATGATCCAGAAGATGAGAAGCCATTTGTTGTGACCCTCTTCGTGGCAGTTTGCCGGGCCTCTTCTTTCTTCGAGCGCAATGCCCGCTGAAACTTACATCTAGCTCGAGTCTTTCTAATACCAAACCAAAAACTAACTCCAATACACATGGACGACCATCGATCATAGTGATCGCTGTCCGTTCGCACGTGGGTGCTCGAGCAGTACCTACATAAACGTTCGTTTCGGGACCTACTTGCGACTCATCCGCGACCGCGAGCGCGATACTAAATTCAAAAAATCGAAGAGTAAAACCAGAAACAAGGCATGCTCCACTTGTACCAATTTCACTGTTGATTTTTCAAATTAGATTTCCTGAAACAGGTTGGACACGCGAAAGGGGGACACGCGACCAGAGACTGTGCCAACCTGCCCGGCCCTACCTACTTATAATTAAACACATTCA
>NW_025109306.1:410960-471326 GCF_011392965.1 Frieseomelitta varia
GACGCCTCCGACACCCGAGTTTAACATACAACTTTCACACTCTAATTTACGTACCATTTTCCTGAAATCGACTGACAATGGCTGGCGAACATTGCGTAAAACGTGATTAAAATACGTTTATATTTATATCCGAAAAAGGATAATTTCTATAGAAAGTACATGTACAAGTTGACTTAGAATCATTTTATAACTAATCGTGTAATTAATAATATAATCATAGTATAGTCAATGAGTATAGTTATTATTACATAATAAATTTTTTTTAATAAATATTTTAAATATATCATTTTATAATGAATGGAACAATAAAAACGACGCAATTCCACATCCTAACCACACATACATACACATGTGGAAAATACGTCGTGCACGATACGCTAACACATTGTCAGTCGCTGAAAAATTTTTTATAAAATTATAAACTATGGTCATCGTGTCCAATGTCTTTCACCCACCCAAGTAGCACCTGGGCACGTGAGTGAGATCCTGACAATGAACACGGAAGGGGTTAAACCTGAAAATCCTGAACTAAAAGAATGATTAGTTTATGTAATTTACATCTAACAGACTGTTAGATTATTTTATTTCAAACTGAATTTACTCTAAGCTTTCAAAAATTATTGAAATTGCAAAAAAATAAAGACAATAAACAAGACTTGAATTTGTTAAAAAAGATACTATGAACAATTAAACAATCAAAGTCAGACAATTGACTCCAAATTAAATACTGATATAAATAATCTCAGGCGACTTCTTCATCAAAGCACATCTTCGAAAATACGAAAGCAGTGTCCAAACTTTGTTGCTTTGATTCAAAAATCTGCCTGTCGCGAAGTACCTTCTTGCACATAAATGTCATACATATTTTTGCGGAAAAAATTTTAATCTATTACATTTCAAATTCTACCGTGGTTTATAATTATAAAACATAATTAATTAAATCATTTAATACCATTATAAAAGGGATGATTAAATTTAAAATTATTAATTACTATAATAAAATATATTATCAGTACCAATAAGTAACTGCATCTTTCATAGCAATGAAATCGGAGAATATCCGTTTTCTCTATTATGAAATGCTCAAACGTCAACTCAAATATTTATAATTCATTATAGTCATATGAAAAGTCATATAGATATTTTACTTTTGCAACCATTTATATTGAAGGTACTTTAATTTTATTACAAACGTATATCCTAATTGTTAAAATCGCGATGTGCGAGAAGCCCTATCCTGATCTAATACATAAAAAATCTGAAAAAAAATGTTACTACTCACGGGTACAAAAAATACCCGCGGTCACTATGCTCATTAAAAATTCTACGTATACAACCAGTCACTCGTGCCGATTCGGACCTTTCGTCCTACGACATGGTTGAGTGACCGGAGGAACACAAATGCATGCGACTCACGGGATAGATGTGAAGAACGTTATCACCGATGCTGCACTGGAGCAGGAGCAAAGTTATCGAGTAGATACCATTGAGAATCCCATGATGTAAGTGAACGCCGTGAAAAATTTCTTAAAAACCATAAAACATTTTCTTTCTAATAACAGTGTTATTTGTGAAATTTTAAATTTTAATAATGATAAAGATTGAAATAATTTGAAGTGTTTTTATTTTAAAATTATAAATTTACATTCAACTGTAGTAGTTTATAAGTATAATTTTACATTCAGCAATAGAAAGAGAACTATAAAGAATAAAATTTGAATACAACGTGCTAAAATACTTACATTTTTAACTTTTGAAGCATCATAAGATTCTTGCAGGATCAGGGGAAGTAGAGACTCTAGGAGATCTGTAACGAAACATTAAACATTAGAATTTATATTTAAAAGCGAAGCAAAATCTCAAGTTGGAGGTAATGAAATATTCTTACATTATTGACTCTAGAGTCACCGTTGGATTTTCCCCAAAAAATGCAAAACTTGATGCTGTGAAGCGTCTGTAACAAACATCAAACATTATTTTTTACTTTGTTGTCAAATTTGAAAAATTGAATAAATTGAGATAGAATATATAAAACTATTTACGATCTTGATCTAAGGAGAGGCCTTATCCTCTTGAGCACTAACTCTAATAACGAAAACGAATATTCGACAAAAGAAAATACAAAAAAATAAAAATGAAAGACTATCAACGCGCGCGTTTAAATAACAATCGATAGACTCACTGACTCTAACTTCGCGAATTACAGTTTGAATGGATTGATTATTTAATTTAATGAGAGCCATTTTGCTCAGAAAAATATAAAAATATTTCGCAACAAACACTGACTCTACCAACCGCATTGCACGCAGTCACAAAAATTTTCTGAAAATAAAGAAATAAATTTTCTGGTTAGTAGAGGAAGAGGGAATGAAAAATTTTATTAAAATATATCAAGCAGTAAAATTATTATTTTAAATATTAAATACCTGCAAACTTTTGGATAATACTTCTTTCTGGATGACTTTTCTGGACAACACTTTCTTCTTTACAGACGAGGTGTGCTTCCTTCCGCCATTTTTGCCGCTTAAAGATCGATCGTGAAAAATATCGATTATTTCGATAATCGTAGGAAGTATAGTTGCATGTTTCACCGTCGAGGCGCTGCAATCGCATGTTTCGCACGAAACGATAACTAGGAATAAAAAATGAAAAACTCTGATCTAAATCAAACACACAAAATTCATAACAAATTCTTTAAAAAACGGTTATATTTACACACTTGATGAAAAATTGTCAATACTTTAAACTGCGATATGAGAAATTTTATTATATTATAATGAGTAGAATTATTATTCTAGCCATTAAATAATAATCCTCAATAAATTATTGTTGAATTTAGTACTGAAATCGTTAAGAATTACACAGTATGAGTTTAAAGAATCAACAAATAAATAGAAAATGTTACAGTAGAAGTAAAAGCATATTACATATAATAAAAAGGTAGTCATATTACAAGGTCACAATATTTATTATAGTTAGAATTGAAATTAAATTTTAATATAAAATTATAAATAACTTTTAGCACAGTATGTTCTGTTTAAATGTTTATATGCTATTATTTCTATAATTGTTGAAAATTATATGTAAGAATTATTTGGTTAATTCTTACCTCGAGTTGAAGGTAGAATTAATCGAGTTGAAGTTGATACTAAAAATGTATGTTTCCTTAAAAATTCACAATACAAACGCAAGTCTAACAACTATCAATTTAAATTTTTAACTTCTGGATGATTCTTCTGGATAATACACTGGATAATACTTTATTCTTTACAGACGAAGTGTACTTCCTTCCGCCATTCTTACCGCTTAAATATCGATCGTGAGAAATATCGATTCGATTCGAAAATCGTAGGAAGTGTATTGCTTAGTTTGCCGTTAGAGCGTTGTAATCGCATGTTTCGCGCGAAATGATAATTTGGAATAAAAAATAAAAAATTAAAGTATTAAAAAACCAGTGAGTTTTTACTATGTCTTATTGTTTACTATGTGTGTGTAAGATGTTTAGTCTATTCATATATCTCGTCTATGGTACTTTGTTGTAAACTTTCATAACGTATTTAAAATGACTCACGTGAAGGTAGTTATGGCAGACGTCGAAGCGACGCGTTTAAACGATCCGTTGAAACTTCCGAATAATTTTGTTGGTTTTATTGTTTTAAGTGTTACACCATTAATATTTAGTGTTATATTCGAAGAAATATGTAGAATTTGAAATACATAACACAATGAAATATGAAGAAGGATCACAATGGAATATGAAGAAGGATCACAATGGAATATGAAGAAGGATCACAATGGAATATGAAGAAGGATCACAATAGAATATGAAGAAGGAATATTGTGAGTGAAACATATAAATTATTTTTAATATTTATTTTATATTACATAACATGACGTTATCTATGACTTTAAATAACAACTTTATATTTATTATTTTTCATTTACAATGTTAAATTACATTTAAAGATTGCAAACAACAAATATTTAAAAATTCAAATGAAGTTCACCTATTTCAGTTTAAGTATTATTAATAGCTATACTTAATTTTCATGTACTGGATTTCAATTTCTAAAATTTTTAGTTGAAACTGTTTTCATTGAATTTATGACGTTAAAATTATATGTAATAATTATTTGATTAAATCTTACCTTGAGTTGAAACCTATTAAAATCTATTTTGATAAAAGTGAAAGCACAACTATGGGAGTTAGCTTACATAAACATCACAGGAGAATGACTTGTTTTTAGAATTATTAAATCAATAATAAAATATACATTAAATATAATAAACATTTGTCTAAGTAGTTTAAAAGCTTTCAATTTTACAATTACGTGATAAACATTTAACACTTCTGTTATCGAATAATTAAAAAATTAAAAACATTAAAATTAAAAATAAATAAATAAAATTGGATTTTTAATAATGAATGCAGCATGAATTAAAGAGCTTCCAAACACCATTAACATCTAGTTAACAGAATAAATATGTGGCATAGTATCATTACTTGCATAAAATCGACTTTAATGTTTGCAAAGTTTCAAAATTTCGATATGCTATCAAACCATTGCTATTCGAAAAATTGGTGGACGTGGATAAATATTTTACATCTATATAATTCGTATCAGGATTATTTACAAAATCTTGAAATTCAATAATACCTCCATTTAAAGAACGTAAAAGAGCTTGTGGACCACATGTATCCCATTTATATGTGGATCCTTTGGATAAAATATAAGCATCGGCCTGACCAAGAGCGACGCTTAATATTTTATAACCAGCTCCAGCTGCTTCTACTAGAGTGAAACCAGCATCTAAAAGTTTACATTTCACATTTTCATCTTCAACTCTACTCAGAATGATTCTTTTTTTGTCAGTGAATTCTTCCATTATAGAACATGTTTTAACATTGTTTTCTACAAATCCCCAATAGCAGTTGCCTTTCCATCTATTAAGTAAAATGTGATATTCATTAACTGCTAATATTTTACAAATATACATTAAACAAATGTAAATTAGATTTCATTTCATTTACTGCAAATCCACATTAGTATAAAAAGGTTGATTGACTACTCCCACAATTGGTATGCCTGTGCTTTTTAAATATACTCCAATCAAAACAGTGACACATCGTAAACCACTCATATGTACACCAGTGGCTTCATCCACCTTTTCACCTCCATTTATATAATCAGCAGTTGAATCTACAAAAGTTCCACGAATTGCTCCTCAGGCATGCTTTATTAAACTACAAAACAAATAGATCATTTGACAAATAATTTGCTTAAGTTTATATATCGTGACAATATCATTAATATATACGCATAATAATAATAAAATAGAATAAAATAAATCATTATAGAAAATGAACAAAAAAGGGATTAATTGTAAAAACAGAGAAACAATAAAATTCAAAGCAACTTTAGATAGAATTTGACATAATAAAAATTAAATTATATGAAAATGAAGATATTTACCATTTAAATTTTCCAGACATCGTTTCAATACAAATACTGGTATTAATATTATTTTATATCTGTTAGATGTATAGTAAATCTTTATTTTAATATACTTGAATTATACTCATGTTTCTTACCAATTGGATCTATCCATATACCAAGATCATAAATGTCAATATCAAAACCCAAAGGTAGTTCTGCTACCATTGGAATATCTAAAAATTGGACATCCTTATGAACTTCAGTAGCTAATAATTCAGCAGTTGCAATATCACTACCCATCACTTTGGCTAATAGTTGAGTAGTTTCTCCAATAGTTGGACATACTTTAACCACTATAGATTCACCCATGGCGTTACTGAATGTATTAGTTTCTTCTCCTTGTACTACCTTAGCGAGTTCTGGAAACTAATTTTCTATCAATGATTTTTGTTTTATTTTTTCTTTGTGAGAAGGTATATCTAGTAGTTTTTAATCTAAACGTATTGAAATAATTGTTTTATGACAGTATTACATATGTTTGTTACAGTATTACAATCTACTATTAATAAATAGGTATTTCTAAACCAAAGAATCAAATCTATACTACATTATATTATATACTATATAACATTTTCTATTAACTTACCTCTAATCCTATGTCATGTTTAATCGTTTCTTGGATAAGAACATCGGCCAAAGTTTTGAAATCTTGGAAAAAGCGTGGATTCTTTTCTGCCTCTGACTTTTCTTGTACAAGCAATTTAAATAAGGCATTATTATGCCTACAAGCTCTTGCAATATTTGCTGCTTTTTCTGAAACTTTCAGAAGGATTGACAACAATCTGCTTCCGTCTTTCATTGTAATAATTAATGATGCTCCAAATTTTAATAACTATAATATCAATAACTTGTTACAATTTAAAAGCTATAAAAGATTTATAAAAAATATTTTTAAAACGATAAAATACACACATTATACCGAATCTGTTAAAGTATGATTTGGCGGGAATCCGTGTAAATTCTATTATATAATTGTAGAATATTGACGTAGCATGAAAACGAACTAGACAATATGTAGGTAGTTACAATTGAGTTTGCAATTCAAACTCAAAGTATCTGAATATTAAAATAATCATTCATGCATAATAATTTCAATGACGCAAGCAGACATTTCCATTTTTATCTTAATCAATTCAATATAGTTTCACCAAACTTGTTGTGTATAATTAAATATGTTTAATGGAAATGATAAAGAAATAATAAATTAAATTTATTATTATGTTTTATTAAATTTTTGAATGATATGTTGACGACAAAACGAATATGTTTTCCAAAAAAATTGATTATATTATGATTGTTCCATTCACTGAAGTAATAGATATAAAATAATACACGATTCAATAAAAATAAAAATTAAGACGTTTATTTACATTAATTTTTATTGTCAAATAGGAAGTATCACTCTTACATTATATCTGAATTTTTACTTCATACGTACACAATGATTCTATTCATTTCCAAACGAGTATAACCTTTCTTGAGTATTAAATGCACCAATATAATTAGTCCATGAAATAGCAAAATTTATATAACATTGACAGTGCATTTTTAGATACACAAATATTTGATTCTTTTTATATATGTTTCTATTTTTATAAACTATATACTACTAAACTATAAACTTAAGTTAATAAAAATAGAATAATTTGGTGCAATACATGTATATAGTATATAATAATTTTAATTTAATAAAAAATAATTCATTTGGATAGTAAAAAAAAAGAAACAGAAGTATTATTTAATTTGTTTTGTACAATATAATATATAAATTCATACATTTATATATATTTATACAATATAATGACAGCAATATTAGGTGGTGGTATATCGGGTTTATCAGCTGCACATTATGCTCTTGAAAATCCAAAATTGGCTCCATTAGTTATATTAGAAGCTTCAAATCGTGTAGGTGGTTGGATACGTTCTATAAAACAACCTGATGGAACAATCTTTGAAACAGGTCCAAGGGTTATTAGAGCTAACTCACATGATTTATTGAACTTAATAGAAGAATTAAACTTATCATCTAAAGTTATTCCTATCAAAATAAATCATCCTGCTGCTAAAAATCGATATATTTATACTGATAATGTATTACATTGTTTACCTAATTCTCTAAAAGGAATTATAACAAGAAATACACTGTTAAATCGTTCTTTAAGTAGTCTTTTATGGAATGATTTCAAAGCAACAAAAGTTCATAAAGATGATGAAAGCATATATAGTTTTGTACAAAGAAGATTTGGCAAAGATGTTTCTGAAAAGATGGTTGCACCGATATTATGCGGAATTTGTGGTGGTGATATACATCAATTAAGTGCAAAATCTTTCATGACGAATATATTTGAAACTGAACAGAAATATGGCTCTGTATTTATGGGTCTTGTACAGAAAAAATTTTCAAACATATTAAATATAAAGAAAGAGAAAGAAACTAAATTAGGAAACACCAATAAAACTCAGAAAGTAGTAAAATCAAATAATACATCATTGCACTTAGTAGAAAGAGCTAGAAAAGAAAAATGGAGTGTATGGGGACTTGAAGGTGGTTTTGAAAAATTACCTCAAACACTAGCTGAAAATATTACAAAGCGTGGTGTGAATATAAAAATGAAACATAATTGTGAACGAATCACATTTAATAAAAATTATGTAGAACTAATTGTAAATGGAAATGTTGAAAAATATTCTCATGTTATATCAAGTTTACCTGCTAAAAATTTAGCTAATTTAATACAAAAACAACATCCAGAACTATCTAAAGAATTGTATAGTATACCTACAGTAACAATAGCTGTAGTCAATCTTCAGTTTTCTGAAAATGTTTTACCAATAGATGCTTTTGGAGTCCTTATTCCACCAAAAGAGGAAATTCCAATTTTAGGCATAATATTTGATACATGTGCTCTTCCTCAAAATTCCAAAATGACAGTATGTATAAATATAAATATTTATTACACCAGCTTAATATTTTTTATGATAAATTTTTTAAAAATGTAGCCTTGTATTGACAAAATGATCTTTAATATTTAAATAATTTTTTACAAATTTATAATAGACTAGAAACATTTCTTGTTCGATATATACAATTTTCTCTTTAAATCCAGGTACTAACAGTAATGATGGGTGGTGCATGGTTTGAAAAATATTTTGGTAAATGTTCATCAGAAGAACATTTAAAAATGGTAGCAGTTAAATATACAAATCAACTTTTATCCATTAATGAAGATCCCAAGACATATAACGTTTCCATTCTAAAAGACTGTATTCCACAATATATAATAGGTCATGCAGAACGTTTAACTCGCATCCACGATTATATCTCCGCGCATAAAATACCTTTAGCATTGTGTGGCTCTTCATATCACGGTGTAGGAGTCTCTCATGTTATTCTGTCAGCAAAAGAAGCTGTTTCTAATATCAATCAATGTATGATATAACTATGAAATTTAATCAATTTATCTTTTCTTATTTGAAAACGAAATAATATACATGCAAATACATAAGCCAAAATAGTTTTTTTTTTTAATTAACTACAATTTAATTTGAATTAAAACATGCATTGTTCATGCTACATAATAAAAAACAGAGCAATTTATACAATAAATTAAAAATAATAAAAACTAAAGGAAACATTATAATATACGAATTGAGTGATAGCTCAAAATTGATTGCTTGAGTGATAGCAAAAAATAAACATAAATTTTAGTAATAATATACATGAAAATATACAAAAAAATATACATAAAAATAGTTATTTCAAACCAATTTAATGGAGCTGTGAAAAAATTTTTTGCTATTAAAATAAAATGTATATATGTATTTTTATTATAAAATTATGAATAAAATAAAATATAAAATGTTTAATGAAGATATAAATTTTTGTTTTATATTCTGTTTTACACATACAATATTATTAATACTACAAAATAAAATGAAATAGCAGCCACAAAATAATTAACATAGTTTATAATAAAACTAAGTATTCTAGGAACTCAAAAATATGTGTTTATATATGTATTATATATTATATATTATATAAAAATATGTTTAAAAAAAGATTTAAGCAATCTTAAATATATCATTATCTTTTAATTATGTAGATAAGCAAGCATGAAGTATCATAAAAATGCAGCACACAAGCATATAGCATTCCATACTTGTAAATAAATCAAAACTGTGCAGCTACTATAATACAATAGTTATTTTTAATAATAGCATTATATAGACTCAATAAAATAGACCATTTATGTTCAAATTCTGCAACTTCTTCAAAATTTATTTTTAATAATAGTATTATATAAACTCAATAAAATAGACCATTTATGTTCAAATTGTGCAATTTCTTTAAATATCATAAAAAAAATCTCTAATAAAATAATAAAGTCAAGCACAATAAAAATTTTTTGTTATATGCTTTGATATGAAATTTACTGACTAACAGTACCTGCATATTTAACTTCATCGAATGCTTTTCTAGCTTTCTTTAATTCTTCATTCATTGTGAGGAGATCTTTGACTCTTGCATATTTCCTAGGATCTTTTCTAACTGTAAAATAAGATTTTTTAATTAAATAAACCAATTTTTAATTTATAAAATAGTAATAATTTAAAATATATTATTAAGAAGTTAATAAAGTAGGTTGTCCCAAAAGTTTCTTTCATGCAATGTTAAGATTTGCATGCAGAACTTGAAACAAAAATTTATATCTTTATTAAACATTTTATATTTTATTTTATTCATAATTTTATAATAAATATTCTAATTCATCCTCCATACTCTTCAAATATTGCATTTGATTACTATTTGTTCTTAAAAAATTTAGCTCAATAAATGACAAATGGCTACAGAAGTTTTAGAAAGATAATTTTTGGAGAAATGAAAGAAGATAAAAGATCAAAATAATGATCAAAAAAATTCATATAATTTTACAATATGATATAAAACATAAAATAGTGTATAATATATCCGTTATTTGAAACAAAAGAAATTTTTGAGACAACCAAATAGATATTGTTGTTGACCTAAAAATACAACATCCTCTACTTGTACACGTCCAGTACGACCAATTTCCATAGCTCTGTGTGTCATTTCCGTAATAAATTCAATGACTAAATCTTCTAACAAATCTACACTCTCTGTATAAGGATTTTGATCATCGCCAAAACCATACATCATACAGCGTAATTCTTTCGAAAATAATCGTTTTCTACCGCCGGGTAAAGTTCCGCCAATCGGAATTTCTGTCTCTTCATCTTCGAACTAGGAAAAACAATTTTCGTGAATAACGTTTACTGATAATTGTGTTTGCTAATTTCAAAGACACATGCTTATTAAATTTATTTTCAACATGTTTGAAAGAAACAAGATTAAGGTTAGATACTTTATATTAAAAATTGAACATTGAATTAAATATAGTAAGAAATTTTATAAAAACCTGTTCAAAACCTTCCTCTGTGGCCATTATTTGATATAATTATAAGAATTTTATAAAAATTCAAGAAAGGTTTTATTCAGTGAAAAAACACAAAACACACTAAAAAGTGGCGTTGTGAAAGTAATGTCAATCGTTACCCCAAGTTAGAAATTAGTATAGTATAGTATAGTATATACGACAATAGTGTTCAATTGGTTTTAATAGTTTTCGAAAGTTAATTGTGAAGAATGATAAATATCTCAAAGTTTAAGGGGAGAATTTGAAAAATATTGAAGAATTATGTCGGCAGTAATTCCTACAGCCAAAACTTGGAAGGAAACCAATCGTTTACATAAAGAACAACGAAAAATATGGAAGGAGGAGAGGTTAGCAAAAAAGCTAAAGAAAGAAGAAACTAAAAAAGAATTGCAGAATGAAGTGATTAAAGTTGCTGAAAAGCAATTCGAAAAGAAAGACATTTCGACTCTGAGTATCGCAGTTCCAGGCTCGATTTTAGACAATGCTCAATCGCCAGAATTACGAACATATTTGGCAGGGCAAATAGCACGTGCAGCATGTGTTTACAAAATAAATGAAATCGTCGTGTTTGATGATAAAGGAGAGGTAACTGAAAGTGAAAAGAAAAAAATAAAGACTGACGAAGTCTTAGGTGAAAGACGAGTTGGATGTTTGCAATTGGCTAGAATATTGCAGTATCTTGAATGTCCGCAATATTTAAGAAAATATTTCTTCCCAATCCACAAAGATTTACAATATGCTGGAGTATTAAATCCTTTGGATGCACCACACCACTTACGTCAGCAAGATGTGTCTTTATATAGAGAAGGAGTAGTTACAAATAAACCAGTCAAACCTGGCAAAGGTTCTTACGTAAATGTAGGATTATTAAATGATGTTTGTGTGGATAAAGTGTTAACTGATGGATTAAGAGTTACAGTGAAGATACCTGAAGACCAGTCAAATCCAAAAAAATTAAAAGGATATATTGTTCCACCTGATGTTCCCAGATCAAATAATGGAATATATTGGGGATATTCAGTGAGATTAGCTAATAATCTTACAGAGGTATTAACTCAATGTTCTTATAAGGATGGATACGATTTGACCATTGGTACTTCAGATAAAGGAAATTCTATTGATGATGTGGAACCAAAAAGTATCAAATACCATCATGCTTTAATAATATTTGGAGGATTGTCTGGATTGGAAGCAGCAGTAGAGAGTGATCCTAAAGTGGATGTGGATGATATTTCTTTAGTGTTTGATCATTATTTAAATACTTGTCCACAACAAGGATCAAGAACTATTAGAACAGAAGAAGCTATTTTAATTACTTTAGCAGAATTAAGGACAAAATTGTTTCCCAAAGTTCCTCCGTAATCAAATGCTCAGTTTAATAATTTTGTAAATAATTAAACCATCAGTGAATATAAGTGACTGTAAGTAATGACACAAAAATTATAAAAATTTGCTTCTTTATATTTCTTTTTTCATTAAAGATTGTATACAAAACTTTATGTTTCCAAAATTTTTTAATATATAAGTACAACAATCTTATATTTAGGAGATAATTTTCTTTCCTTTTTATTTTCAACTATTTTGCAACGCACAATTTACTGTATCTCTTAAAGTTCTGATAACTTTTGCTTGATCAGAAGAACCTATGACGGCTGTTCCAGAAACAATCATATTTGCACCAGCCTAAAAAAAAAATATACATGTATGTAGTTTCTTTTGATTAGAGTATACACTAAGATATATATCTACTAAATTGAAATATATACATTTGCACAGGCATTAATAGTTTCTGGTCCAACACCTCCATCAACTTCTATATCCAATGTAGGATAATTTTTTCTAAGCCATGATACTTTTTCCATCATTGGTTCAATGAATTTTTGACCACCAAAACCTGGTTCTACAGTCATAATTAATACCATATCTGCTAGATCAACATATTCTACAACTACATCTACCGGAGTCCCTGGTTTAAGTGCTACGCCAACCTTTCATTTAAAAAATGATGCCTTTAGTATAATTTTTAAGTAAACAAATTTAATTTAAGAGATTATATAGAATACATACTTTCATTCCTGCTTCTCTTACTTTTCTACAAATTAATGGAACATCCTTCACTGGTTCAACATGAAATGTATATTGGTTGACACCAGCATCAGCCATTGGTTCTATCCACTAAAGTTAAAAATTTATTACAAATATTTTTTCAAAAAGTGTCAATAAAAATAATATACAATTTAAATTAAAGCAATGCCAAAGTAAAATATACCTGATTAGGATTAGAGACCATCATGTGCGTTTCAAGAAAAGCATCTTTTACTTTACTTCGAAGACATTTTACTAATGGGTGGCCAAAAGTAAGGTTAGGTACAAAATGACCGTCCATAACATCTAAATGTAAATAATCAGCACCATTATTAATTAATCTTTGCGATTCTTCCGAAAGTTGTGCCAAATCAGCGTTGAGAATCGATGGTCCAATTTTTGCAACCAATTTTTTTGCCATTTTTCAATTAGAAAATATTACAAACATATGACACGTGTTTTTAGTAATAATGATGTAGCGTTATCGGCTGGACTAATGATCTTTTGTACAAGGTCATTTTTTTATAACACTTATAACTTATTGCATTGGTTAAGAAATTGAATAAATTGAATATTTATTTAAAAATTTAATTCAATTCAGAGAAATTAGATAGTGGAAAATAAATACAGCACAAATTTATAAACATTGTACGAAATGAAATTTATTTATTTATACATAAAAATATAGCAGTTCATAATAGGCAATAGATTACGATAATTTCAAACGAATAAGAAACTAAAATACTCAAAATAAGTAAAAAGTACTAATTAATACTAATAAGTAATAAGTAAAAGAAAAATCGAAGTCGGATGATTAGCGTGTTTCTTTTCTATCGAGTTTTCTAGAATTTAGCAGTTGATTTTCTCTTTAATCAAAGCTTCTCTTCCGTTATGCTTGCCTACTGAATTCACTTCCAATGTACATATACAATAAATAAATAATTCGTTTAAACTATAATACCTCATTCGAGAGATACCGCAGTATAGATAATAATTAAATATTAAAATAGTTTTAAAAAATCGCTTTAAAATTGCTAAATTTTTATCATAATCAAATACAAAAACTCTTTGGCATCTTAATATCTATTATAGAACTTTAAGTAAAATAGCGGCTGCGTTTTAATCAATAATTACTAAATATAGCGTCGTTGATTTTTAAATGCATTGTCATGTGTTCAGTATCGTAATATGTATAATCCTATATATAATGCTTATACTGAAAAAACAATACCATTTGAACGCTAACAAAGAGCGAAATTTAGCGCAAGAAGATTGCGGCATATCATACAATGATAGCCCGAGATCGGACTGACTGGGTTCATTTTTGGGACAATTGTTTAGTTGACTGTTCGAGCCACTTCCTTTTCAGGCTGAAAAATAAAATGAGAATATGTTTATTTCAATTATTTCCTAATTTTACAATTAAGAAGTTCTTCCTTCTTTTTTCTTTTATTAAGATTATGTTTGTATTTTATTAAAAATCGCTAGGAAATTTTAATAATTTTTTTTCTATTTTATCAATACTAAATTATTAGATTTAAATAAAAATATAGGGACCTACGCGTAAAGGGTAAAGGAATGTACTGACGACTTGTTGTTGGTTTTCAGACTTGGCTTGACAAGTATAGCCACCCATGTCTTCCCATAAGAGTTCCTCTATCAATAAGTCACCGCTACTCAATACTTTGTGTCGCAAGTTAGTTGATAGGCTTAGAGGTACGTTGTAGTTATCCAACCAAGTGATTTGTGGTGTTGGTTTTCCACTTGCTCTGCAGGGCAATATAACAGTCGCTCCAATATTGGCTACCAATGTTGGCGAGTAAAGGGTGATTATTGGATCACTCTCAGAACTGCAGTTGCCGGTACTACCCTCATCTGTATCAAACAAGTCGTTAAATGATAAATTTTTGTCTTTTGAACTGTTCGAAATTATTCCAGTATTATAAAAGAGTCACAACGAGTCAAAATGAATTGCAATTGAATCCATAGTACCATTTGATGAGATTCAAATCGTTTCATTATTATAATCATATAAAAAAATAATGAGCTGATGATGACAACTGATGTTGAATTTGATCGCCAAATTAATATATGGGAAAAAGTGAAAAGAGAAAGCGAAATATATGAATAAATTATAAAAGAAAGGAGGGTTGCATGATAGTTGGTCAAAGCTTCATGTTAATGCAGTTTCAGATGATTGACAGTTAATTGTTAATTGTATTCCACTTACGGTTAACCAGCAGCACCGTAGGAGTAGAGATCTTCACCTCTCTCGCAGAAACCGACGCACAGTAGATCAATCCAGCATCATCTGGAGTAACGCATTCTATCACGAGTTTCGAATTAATTCTGGCCACTCCTTTCCACTCTTCAGATGGATCATACAAGGAATGCGTGCTGGCTTTCACGTACGCGGCCAACTATTACAAAAAGAACATTAAAAATTAATAATCTCTTCTTTCCTCTTGGTCGTATAATATCAGAACTGTGTCTGGTTGTAATACTTACATCTTCATAGCTGCCGCTCCCCGTGAACCAGAAAATTTCCGGTGGGGGGCTGCCACTAGCTTTGCATTCCAATTCCACTTTACTTCTATAATAACAGAGAAAAAAAAAGCAGTATTATCGATGCGATTGTTACATTTATTCTTTTGTTATCTTCGATATATGATACTTACCCCAAAGTAGTCTCGATGCCGTTTACTGGGTTCTGTGTGATTTTGGTCCATGGTTCTACAGGCTGAGAATCAAAATACGTTGAATTTTATCGAGAATGTATTTTCAAAATAATTATTATTTTATATTCTTGCTTTACTTATATTATAATATTGAGTCATATGTTCTTGAAATTTTTTTCTATTTAGAATTCATCTATTCTTTTAAGTTCTCCCTCTCTTTCTCTCTCTTTCATAAGAGTTTATTTCTCGAAATAATAGAAAAACGAATCGATCAATTATGTTTACTTTACCTTTCGTACACCATAGTCCAATGGTGTTAGGAAATTGGAGCTGTGCTCTATTATTTGCCTGCTTATGCTCCTACGTTCTGCAGCTCGTTCGACAGCATGCCGTGGCAGGAATGAAAAGGGATGTCCCGAAACCGTATATGATACGGTGATAATGTAAACGAGATTAATCAGTATTGAACACGATCGCATCTATAATAAAAATAAAAAACAAGACTGAATGGCGAAGTCGATATATCGTTAGCAATTATGATCGGTAACGTTACGAGCTAACAATGTTACATCAAAGAAACTAATTTAATGAATGTGAAAGGACATTGTGCAATGATTGAATCAGAATGAAGCCGAAGAACACTAACGTCACGATCCTTTCGCAGAAATTGGACCGATTGAATATAACAATGCGGATTTAATTGTCGGGTTAGGTGCGCGATTTATAATATCGATTCATTCGACCTTCCTTCGAGGATACGAATAAACACAATTGGCAACAATGAAATTAAACTCTTGAGAATGCGATGATAATTAAATATCTCTGGTAATAACCAGAATATATATTCTATTCTTTCTCTTTTCTACTTCGTCCTTTATCGAACCGTTATTAACACCATTAACGTCATTAATTTCGTTTAATAATTTCGCCAATACAAGTTAATAATATTACGATTATTCCCTCGGTTATATGATTGCCGCGTTTTTCCCACCACTTCGGCATTCATCCCGTAATGGCCTCGTTTATAATCGAACGAAAGTGTACGAAATTTTTACGAATGTATATATCGCTGATAACGGTCAAAATTGTATAGGCAATCCTGTAATTTCGAAATTACATTTACAAATACACATATAGGTATATCGTGTGACGACGATTTTGAAACGATTTCGTGTTGAAACTAACGTGAAATATATATGGCGTGCTGGATGGATCGTCGGATCAGTCGCATGGCCTGCTCGTTAATGTGAGCATCGAAATCACCAAATTAGGGAGATTTCTTTATCTATTGTATTTTATTATCGTGTTATAGAAGACGAGACACTTGATACCTTGACCGCGTATCCTTGTGACGATGAGTCGACAACGTGTCGCACGAGGAATGTCTGATTTCCGAATGACATCTCTCGCTTCAACCGAAACCTGTGTCTCTCACGGTTCCTCCACTTCGACACGTTTCGGTTTGGACTTTAGAGGCGTGTACGTGCTGGCCGCGTCGTTCACCGTGACTTTGAAGCGTTCCCTCACGGAACGTTATTCTCACGAAGTTCACGAATAAAATTTAGATGCTACCGCATCATTTTATCTTCGGCGTTCTCGTCCCGCGTTTCTCCCCTTTTTCTTCCTCTCAGTCACTCAGTCAGAGAGTCTTTGTGAGAGGAAGGAGGAAGGTCACGCGTACTGTTTAAAGGAGATTAAGTAACTCGGCTGTTAACGAGACAAGATGTTTGGAAATGAATTCGCGCGAACGTTAATGAACACACATGCGGTGCAAAAAAATAAGGGAGAATCTCAAGACGATACGATGCGACATAATGTGTGCGCACGTGTGTGTGTATGTGTGTGTCTCGCTTTCTTTTTTATTTTATTTCTTCTTTTTATTTCTTCCCTTGGAAACACTTGCATACAGCGTGTCCCGAGCAGTTAAAAGTGGTTGAAACTTCCAAAACGGTTTCGCAATAAGATTGGTACTTAATATCTTCAATTTTTTAATAAGGAATAAATTCAATCGATTGTGGAAAGAATCTTATCTAGAATTTTATCAGTAATTACTTGTGTAAGCAGGAAAAACGTGTTACATTTTTTATTCATAATTTAATTCAAGAGATCAAATCCAGTTATATTGGAGCCAAGAGTCAAAATACGAATAATCAAACATTTTTATGTATTTGAATGTAAAATTAAATGTTATAGATGTATTGGTTGAAAATTTATTCTAAATTTATTTTGTGTCATTGACTATGATACTTGCATATTAATTACTTACATATTGCACGTTAAAATAATTTGAAATTTTTTGAGAAAGTTAATATTAATCGATGTTAATGAAAATGTTTGATTCATATTTTGCCTAGTTTCGATAATAAAAAAGATTAATTACAGTGTGTAATAGTGCAATTCTGTCAAAAATTACGACATACATAAGTAACGTTGTTGGAATGTAATCAAAAATTGATATGGCCACAGGTAGATGATGTTATCACAGGCCAGTATTTAAACATCTCTAAATCTCTTCGAGAACGATCACGATCAAATTAAACGGAAAGTGTCGAGCGATTTGATTTGGAAAGTAGGATAAATCGTCTAGTCTATGATATCTAAAATCGGGAAAGTTGTTGAAAAATTCGCTCGTTAAAGTGTATGTACCTAAAAATAGAATGCAGTTCTCTGCACGTTATCTGCTTTCGAGGGACCAAGGGATATAAATTGAAAAATCTACTACATTCCTATTTAAAAATTTATGTCGTCTGTCACTTTTTATAGTTACCTCTCCTATTTATACAAATTTCGTCTATATAGTGTCTCTATTATTTTCCTCACATAGAATCGATTTACACGTGGTCTAAAGTCGAAAATTTTCACACCGAAATGTATGTATCATATATTCTGTTTCGAGAATTCCTTTTCGTTTTCTTACCTTAAAATCACGATGGATAATTGTCACACGTAGATAAAGTCCGTAAAAATATCGAATCTAGTACTGCTATGAGATAGAACTTTCGATAAAGATACTCGCGTCGGAGATGCTTTCTAGGAGCGCACATCACGGGAGAAGGTTTCGAACCGAATGATGCAACTTCTTATACAATCTTCGCATCTTCCCTATGATCTCGCGCCCTCTTTCCGCGGAGCCCTTTAACGCATCGTAATCTAGAGATGATATCAGTCAGCCTGTAAACTACGATAAGGAAATATGCAATATGAAACGCGAATCACGAAATGGGTTAAAATTTTCATTCTTTCCTCCTATTTTGTTCCTTCCTTTTTTTCTTTTCTTTTCTTTCTCTCGAGGTATATGCATTTAAGAATATTTTCAAAAAATAAGATTTTTTTCTGTATTAACTTTTCCTTTTTTTTCCTACGTTTGTAAGACATTACATTATATTCTTTCCAAAGAATAAAAAAGACAATGTGACATGTTCTCAAAGAAAGGAAAAAAAAAAACTAAAAAAGAAGAAAAAACCAAATAAATCAGATTTCACCGAAGACTTTCTCCTTTCTTTTTCAAATAAAATACATCGTCGAAAGTTAGTATTAACGATGGTTTATTGGCAGTCCGAGAAACTAGTCGATAATTCTGATTTTTATGACCTGTGATCGAGGATCCACGTTGGGAAAGTCACAGACTTACCATTTTTTTCACTTTCTCTTGGAGTTCGAAAATGACAGTCGACGTTTACTATTAATCGACAGTTTGTCAGCAACGAATAAAAATACTGACTGAGCGTAGAGGAACAGTTATTGACACATTTATATATTTCGAATGTAGGAATGGGCGCCCTCGCTTACATTCGATTGGACGAGACAGCGAGGAGTAGGGCAAAAAACCACACCAAACAATTGAATTCATTATCCCCGCGTCTCGTTTGTGCACATGTAATAGTCGTATCCAATTTACTTCCACCCTCATCTATGCCCATCATCGATTTTTACTTCGATACAGCCACTGCGATAATTACTTTTATTGAAACTAATCGTACCAAGAAAGAGGCGTTCACAATTACCCCCAACCAGCATCTTCTCGGTCAGATCCAACCGGTACGAAAAGACTGTCGAAACTTCAATTTGCCGAGGTGTTTAACATTTAAACACGTGAACCATCATGAATGAGCTATGATGAATAATTGTGTGGGTCTCTGATTAATTGAAAGACTATCGTAACGAATTGATCTTATTGAATTCCCGATGCCATTGACTTATCAGCAAGTTCCAAATCATTTTTAATGAGCTTCTTCTCTAAGTCGTCGAGCAATTTTTGAACTTTAAATTATTTATTTACGTAAAAACATGTATTTATTTAATATGTTATTTTAATGTTTGTTTGCAACATACGTAATAATTTACATAATATTTTTCATTTTTAATTTAACAAGATTATATTACTTCGGTATATCTATAATCATTGATTTTATCTATATACACTCATACATAAAACATAATGGTAAAAAATTTAGTTCGTTCGGTTCTTCGTAACTTGAATTCTTCGAATAGATAGCGTATCGGTATGCCATGGGAATAGGGAGCTTGAAAACTAGAAAATTTCTTATGGTATGTGTTATATCATATATACATATGTATACATATAATTCTATGTGTGTATTTAATACACGTGTAGATAATATAAAAAATTTTAAAAAAGAATTGAAATTAGAAATGTTCGAATTAATTTGCTATAAAACATTCAATTATATATATGGGATAGAGTTAAATTATTTCAAGTTGAAAAATATGACCATAAATATAATAATATTTATGCTTTTATGTTCCATAAATCTATGTAATTATTAACTTATTATTAACTTAAATTAAAATAAAAAAATACGTGAAAGAAATGTTATCCTGTTATAATATTAATAAAAATTGCATTGAACGGGTTTAATTTAGAATAAAGGATAAAAAGAATAAAATAAAAATTAAATCGATTATACATCAATGGAAATGAAATCATTTAATCGTAGAGTATGTGAGTATTAGAAAGTAAAATGAAATTACATTTTTTTTAATAAGCAAACCAAAAAGATATATTTTGATATAACACGTGTCGTGTTTTTCTCAATAGAATGCAGATTTTTCAATTTTCGTCCATTATTTTCATTAGTTCATGTTTGGACAGTTTGATTACCTACTGAGATAATCTGCAATCGCGAATTACAATCAGTGGATATTTTAGTGTCAAGGATGACCGAAAAGAAATGTCATCGATCTATTGCGTTATGTTATGTTAAGAGGAAGAGTTTTATTTAATCGCAACATACAAAATTTCTAAATATTTATACAAAATTAACGTGATTTAAGTTTCAGAAGAAAAATATAGGTTTGAATATTTTGTAAACATATTAAAAATGTACAAGAAATTTTATTTATGCTAGTTTGTTTATTTATACATTATTTAACATTGAAATAAGTGGTTATATTTCGTTTGATGTTGATTCTATTTCAATTGCGTTTAATAATTTAGCTGTATTAATGATATCTCCCTCTATATTTTTTAAATTTGTGTCAATCTCTTTTACACCTTGCAATACATCTTGCAAAATCTGCGAATTAGAAAGAGCAAATTGTTATAGTATGTTGTAGTTAATTCATATAAAAATATACATAAATATATTTTTTATGAAACTGAATAAAAATCTTATCATAAGAAAGATATGACAAATATTATAAAACAATATTTTTTTTATTGTAAATATAACCTCTAACCATTTTTATGTTTTGATAAAGTAACATAGTATTTTCTTCTTTATACTGAAAGGGAGGTTCATAAAAAGATGCTGAAGACACTGATCTATCGGTCATGTTCAATATATTATTCTATTATTATTTGAATCTTTATTACTTTTATCTTGCTGTTTTTTTTTGAACTTAACCAACTCTGTCAAATTCTGCTTATATATTTTAGTTTTAAATTCCCTAGCGATTCTACAGAGAAATATTTCTAGTTTGACACACTGTGCAAATACACCTTTATTCTATAGTCAGATAAATTGTACAAGGAAATCAATTAATTATTATATTACGAATCGTTATACTTTATATATCACGTAAAAATAATTCTATCTGCAAAATATACTATTTTATTTAATTTTTGTTAATCTATGATATTGATTTTATGTTTCGAATAAATTTCAAAGAGTGCGCTGATAATTCTACGTATTTCGTGTTCACTTGTCTTTCTAAGATATAATAAGTTTAAACTGTTATTATGCTGATTGTCAAAAGAATGTTAAAATAGGTTACGTGAGAAATGATATTAAATGTGTATTAATATTTGCTATTAAATATAGAAGTAATTCATCAACATGTATGTCTTGATATGACGTATAATGCACAAAAACAATTTAGACTGAAGATGTAAGTTAAAATTGATTCCTTATTATTTTGTTTTCAATTCGTGGTAAATTGTATGAGTTTTTAAAGAATGAGCCTTCAACTTTAATGTAATTGACGACATAAAATTAAAAAAATTCACGTGTATGATACACTATTGCAGGGCTTAAGAACATTTTTCTTAGATGTTATTTTAATTGTATAAAAGACTATAAAATGTGTTCAATTATAGTTACAAATGCATATTATTGAAGGTATAATTTCTCTTAATGTTGATGTAGAAAGATTATCTTAAAATATTTCTATAAGCAATTATAATGGAAGCACAAACAGATACTTCTGTTTTGCGACCTCCAGTTACTTTAAGAAATATTAATACTGGCAATGGTTTTTATACACCTTTAACTTCATTTGCTGGTATGTACATATTTGTAAAAATAATTCCAATTATTTAAAATTTCTTCTAAGCTTTTTCTTTTAAATATCTCTCTTGGTGTCCGTAAATTTTACAGAAATGTGGTATCACATATTTTTATGGGCCCTATTTTCTTCAATTTTTGTTCACACTATAGCTGGTGCTATTTGTTTTGCTACATTAAGACAACATAAATATGGAAAGTGAGTATAAATTTACTACATTGTTCTAATGTAGATAAATAAATTTATAACATAATAAATAATATATTGTATTAACTGATTAAATTAACAAGTTAAATATAAAAAAAGATTAAATTTTTGATGTCTTTAAAATAACTAAATAAATTTTCATTTAAAGATTCTTCCCATTGCTGATTATAATAATGGGCATATTATTGCCACTAACATCAGGAGTTCTTAGCTCTGCTGCTGTTGCTTTTGTATACAGAGCATCTCGATATCCACTGCCACCATTGTACGCATTATTTTGGGGTATTGGTCAAACTGTTGTAGCAGGATGTGTTGGATTCACAAGGATATTAGCAACTTTATAATGTGAATCAAAGTTTGTAAATAAATGAGCCACAAGACATTATTATTCAGGAATATTGTATGTAATATATAATGAGGAGTTTTAAAATTTGAAAACAAATAGTATTTTGTTTTAGTATTAGTAATAGTAATTATATAGTATTAGCAATAGAAAATAGAGTAATGAAATTTGTACATATATGAATGTATAATATTGTACAAATGTATTGAAAATTAGGATTAAAATAATTATAAGATTTTCAAATTAAAATGTCAAAGAATATTATTTACTATTTATGTAAAAATGAATGATTTCTAATATAATTTCAATTATTTTTTATTTTTTTATAATGTATTGCAATTTATTGCATATATTGTAATTTATTGCAAAACATAGTATAAAATTCCTGAATATATTTTTATACAAAATAATAACATTTATATTTATATACAATCATGTGTATTTATTCTCTTGTGCTTTATCACTTTTTAAATGTTGTTTGTAATTATTTGCAATATTTTTAATTTCTTCTAATCCAGTTTGTAATTCCTTTTGAATATCGAGCTTCGTTTCTTCATCTGAAGAAGTTAAACTTTTTAGCACCATATCTGTAATATAAATATAAGTATTGCAAGTAACTATATATTAATAATGTAATGATGTTAAGTTATTAAATATTTCGTACCGTGGTATTTAGATAATATTTCCATTGTTGAGAGTTGCAATTGTGTTTGAAGAAATGAAAGAACAGTAGATACATGTCTTCCAGACATATGTATAACATTTTGCGTTGCTGCTGTAAATAATATACTTGTGATTAGATGTAGTGCTAATGCAGGATCTTGAGTAGTATTAAGTTCTTCTAGTAAGGCTTCTTTGTGACCCAAAATAAATGGTCTTTCCTTCTTTTTATCATATTTTTTTAATACTAAACAGCAACTTGCCATTGCTGCATCTACAAAATTTAGGAAATCATCTATAGAATTTCCAGCAATAGATTTGTGTATATTAGTTAAAGGTTCTTTCACATCTTCTGGCAAATCAAGCAACATTTTTTGCCTTGTCTCTGTGGTAATATTCTCAGGGAATTGAAGCATATTTTGTTGAGCAGCTAATTTAAATAACTCATTTACAAAGTCGGTAACAAGAGACTTTAGTAAATACTTCGTTAAGGCAGGTTGATCTGTTTTATCTATATGTTTAATGCCTTTGTCAAATATCTTAATATTTGTTACTAGAACATTTAGACGTTCTTCAACTTCGCTTAAATTTGTAGTTTTGTTGTTTTGTGCTAACTGTTTTGCAATAGATATAGCATAGTTATTTATTTTTTGTTCTAAGTATAATGCTAATTCATCTACCAAGTCATCAATTACTGACAAATTATCATCTTTCGCAATTTCAGTTTTAATATCTTCTAAAGATATTAGTTTAAGTTCAATTTTAGTTGATAGAACTTTTGTATTTTCATCATCAGATTCGCCATCGCGATTTTTTCCTTGTAAATATTTTTTTTTAGTAGATTTTGTTTTTGTCTCCCGTCCTTGAGTACCACCACCTATTTTGCTAGTTATTGCTTTTTTCCGACGGTCTTCTTTTTTGTTTGCTTTATTTTCAAATATTAAATCTGCTGACTTAGATTTAATCCTGTTTTCTGCTATTGTTTGGAACCATTGTCCACTAGCTACTGCTTCTTTAGCTTTTGCTTCTGCTATCGCTTCAAATGATTTATTTAAAGATTGTAAAAATGCATCAGAAATTACAATAGTTTTTGCAAATACGTGTGTGTTGTTATTTATTTTTTTTTCCGCGATTTTAAGAAGCATTTCCATATCTTTATCAGAAAATACAGATGGTAAAAGAGGACTTATATCAATAAAAGATCCAGTTATAATAGCTTCTTCAATATTTGAATCTATTTGATCTCTAATACTTGTACCTACTGCAACAGAATGTAAGAAAGCTATATTTTCATTTGGAAAATGACGTCTAATAAAATTTGCTGGATCTGATATACCAAGACGTGTAAGCGCATCATATTCTGAAAAATTACATTTGCATAAGACATATTTTACATTTGCTATTATTATATTATAAAATTATTTCAAAACAAAATATAATACAAACCTAAATAACCATTTTGTTTGTAAAAATTATCTACCCATTCATTTTGACTTTTAGAATATATACTTGGTATATAAAGACTATTTGTTCCTTGCTTTCCTGCTACAACACCAGGAATTTGTTTCATTTCTTGTAAGCTATCAAGAATTGCTAAAAATATAGAAAATTATTATGGACATTATATTTCATAATTATTATGGACATATATTTCAATTTCATACTTTATATTAGATATACTCACAAAAAAATATTCTTTCAGAAACAGAACATTGTCCTAGAATTGCTAATAATGGTGTAGGCTTTGTGATTGCAGATAAGGCTCCTCTTATTTTTGCTTTATTTCTAGCTATAAAACTTTCTGTATAAAAGACTCTAGAATCTTGGGGATCTTGCTTACCACAAATGCTTTTTCCTAGTTCTCTTTCAATCGTTGATTGTAAAAAATCAGCTGGCAAGTCATAATGTATTGTCAACTCTGATACATTGATAAATCCATGTTGCATTAATTTGTCATTGATTTCTTCTGCAATTTTGTTTGTATACGTTTTATCAATAAGCTGCCCAAGTATTATCTTTAATCCTTTATTATGTTTTTCTAAGTCACTTGCTATTTTGGACACTTGAGACAAATTAACATTGAGGATTTGTGATAAATCGACCATGTTGATTCTTCCACCATGAATGTATAATTCATCTTTAATTTCCTTGCCAAGATGTTGAGGTGTGATATATTCTTTACCATCATTGGTAAATATTACATCTAATAATTTACTTTCTATTAGCTTTGTTACAATTTCCACACAATTACGTTCTGACAACCTACATTGAATATTAAAAGATATTGTATATGAGAAATAAAAATTACAATAAAATGTATAACAATTTTTAATCAATTTACTCAATAGGACAGATTATTATATATATAAATAGATTATGTAGTTAATTATAAAATTTGTTGTGTTATATAAAATATATTAAAGTATATCAGGTTGATTGAAATCTTACACATATAAACTAATTTAGGCTTATTTAATTTTACAAAAAGTGCAATTTCATTCTACAGCTGTTTAAAATTATTTTGTGACAATTGTTACTACTAATGTAATGTAGTAAAAAATAGAGTTATCTGTGTTTCATGAAATTAAATCATACTTTTGTAGAGTAGAACTTAATTGAGCTTTTTGAAAATCAGCTGCTAGTCTTTTAACTTCGTCCCAGTCTACAGTACTCATTTTAAATCTTTGTAGTTAAATTGCCAGATTGTACACTTGACACTTTTCAATATTGATTACAAAATTCATAGAAATACTTATGTAATGTCAATTTCATATTTTATTACGACATCTAGTGTATGTTCAGAGAACTACATGTAAGTTAAATTAATTTCAAAATGTTTTAAAGTCATTAAGTTATTGTTATCGTAAGTGATTGTTATTGTGAATAAGAAAGAAATGTGTTTTAAAAGTCGACTCAGAAAATTAAGAAGTGTTATAACTTTGGATGTTGAATGTAAGTATACAGTTTAAGACTAACATGTTGTTATATTTAAGTAAAAATTTTTTTGTTTTCTCTGATACAAATATTTTATAACGTAAAAAGAACTTATCAACTTATTTATAAATAATAATTTGATATTTAGCATTGTTTAATATAAGTATAGGGTAGAATTTCTTTAGAGCTAGACTCTAGATGATATCAGGGATTTTTGGTGAAGAATGTTTTTGGGTTAATTTTTAAGTTTGGTTATGCACGTGTATTTGAATATATTGTTACTTTCATGTTACGTTAAAAAATGATTAACTTAAGTAATAAAATGTATTTTATAGTACAACATTTATTTTAAAATCTATTTTATTAGATCATACTGTGAGATGTTACGAAATTGTGAGGAAATATAAGGTTAGACGATGCATGTCATTTTATTGATTAGATTTTCTATTCTGTTTTATTGATGTAATATCACTTGATATAATTAATAATATGCAGTTATTGAAATTAACCAAAAGTATTAATTGTTTTTCATTAAAAAGTTTCTGAAGATGTATAGTGAATTAATTGTTCATGTACCTATTTGATATTTTATTTGTCAATATTTGTTGTATAATTGAATGGTGACATTATACAACTATAAATTATATTAAAAAAATAGAGATAAATAGATTGACTGAGCAGTATGGCCTCAATAAAAGTGCTTTTTCTGTTATTACTTGTTACATGTAACAAAATGAATCAATTATACCATTGATTTAACTATCATCTTTATGTGATTTTATATTATATTTTATTTTATTTTAAAGTTGGAATTATCATAAATCATATTAATATAAAGTCACAAAGGATTCATTAATGACATTATATAATCATGAAACATTCATTCTTATTTAAATATTGGTAATAAAATATTAACACTTTGAGCTCTTTCTGATAACAGTTTATTATTATATTATGTACTGTATTGTGTATTATATTATGTACTAGGAAAGATTAAATGTTGTTCCTAAATGTATTGATTGATTTTTAATGGCTAGTTGTTGAGCTCTTAGTGTTAACAAGAGTATTATTGCAATATTTTTTATAGTACAGCAGTGTCACGAAATAAATAATGTTTATATATACACACTAAACTAATATTGTAGTATGTAAGTAAAAGTAATTGAAATTAGATTATAGGTATTTCATAATTATGTATAAGGCCTCTGAATATTTATGTACAATACAATACATACCTTTTTATAAGAATTATCCTATTATCTTAGTTATAAATAACAATAAAGTCATCTTCTAATCATGTTGTCATTATTATGATGTTTTTTCTTATACATATTTATATTTTATATATGTTGTCACATACATTAAGACTATTATTGTTATTAAGTTAAAGTATTTAATATGAAATTATAGAAAAGAAATTTTAATTTTTCATTATCCAGTTATTTATATTATGAATTAAACTTGGGTTTTTCTTTCAATAATTCTATTATATATAATTCTACTTTTTTTGATCATTCATTATACCATTATGTATTTATTATGTATTCTTTTTTATTTATTTATTGAGGCCACTCAAGTTTTTCTTTTTTGTTATAATTACCTGTAGGATTATTCTAAAATGTGTAACTACATAACTACATAATAATAACGTTAATTAATAAAAATAATAATATAATTAAGTATATTATATTATGTATTTAAAAATATTAACTAGGATATTTCTAACACCAAATTATACAATAGTTTTTCTAATTTTCAGTCGATTATTTATTTCTGAGTTAAGAGAAATTGCATAGTCAAATTAAGACGGCGCATAAACTTTATTTGTAAAATGTAAGTTTGAATTTTTTTACAATTCGAGAATTTAAATGGTAACATACGAAATACATAGATAAAACTGAAATAGTTTTTAAAGTTTCTTGATAATGAATATATTATAAATGTACGGTATAAAGTGTATATAATCCATTAATATTTTTTAAACTCCGCTTCATTATATTTAATGAAGAAATTTTACGATGTACATCACAATATTCGCTTTGAAAATTCAAAGAAACCAGTCGTGAAATACATTTTTTTTATTGCGTCTCTAATCAGCTTTTAAATTTCGCTACTTGCATTTTTATGTCCGCTGTTTTTTTCCACAAGTTTTATGATTTTCGAATTATACAAATAGTAGTAAAATAATTATTAACTTTGAATTATTTTGTTCTCATCATAATTCCTAGATTATCACTCATGTGAGGGAGAGGAAGAGAGAGAGAGAGAGATTTTATAGCTGTATTGGATATAATACGAAAATATAGATATGTTGAGGTAGGGTTCTATATCTATTCAGAATCCAGCTATTATTGTTCGAGAAAGAGTTCCACTTACTTCGAAATATTGTATTAAATATTTTTTACAAATTGTGTTAAATTTTAAATTCTCAAAATTACATCGATTTTCTATTGAATAATCCAAAAATATTACGCCGGACTGTACGACTATTCGGCACAGTTCAATTCCATTGACTGAATGTAGAAAGAGGATTTCGCTTAGCTATACAGATATATATATATATATATATATAGCAGCCAGATCGTGAAAAATATCGAGGTGGACGCCTTCAGGAAACTATATCACACATTGAAATAGCAGCCGAGAGACGACACCTCTTTCCTCTTTGCCCATTGCTTTCGCGTTTGCTCGGCCGTTATTAGCGCGTTAGTCCTCTCTTCTTAACACGGAACTTTCGACCTCTCGTACGGCTGGCGAATAACGTTGGTCACTTCAGTTTATGCCCGACCCTGTTGTCGGTTGGATCGGTAGAGGGATCGCGGAGAGAGTGGTCGTCGACGAAGAAGACGATCGACGCGACAAGACGCGTGGACACGCGTTATCTTCGCCGCAAGCCCACGCTGAGCAAACGAAAAATCTGGTAAACTCCATCATCGACGCTACTTTCCAATTCTCTTCAATCTCTTCCTAGCTAAGTTTGTGTGTTTTTCTCTCCTACTCTCTTTCGCTCGTTTATTCTCTCGTCATTCTCTACCACCTAGCCGCTATTGGCTTTTTCTATTCTCGCTCGTTCGCTCCGTGTTACTTTCCAATAGTGTTACGTTCCGATTTACGCAGAACAGAATAGCTAGACATACGTTCGTCTTTCAATTCTGGATTCGAGCACGATGAACTTTTCGGTGATGATTTACTATACCGTGTCATGTCAGCGATTTCGTTCTATGACCTCTCGTGTGCTGAATGTTGACAGAAATTAGAAGCGGACGCATTAAGACGATTAAAAGCAATGCGATCTTCTGCTATAACCGGTCTCGTGTATTGTGCTCATTATTGGTCATTTTTCTTTTTCTTTTTTTTTTTTTTTTTTGTAGTTTCTTATCCTCGCTTCCGTGTATGCACATTTTTGTTTATCAGGAACGTCATACAAGTGTGTCTGATAACACTGATAACACGTAAATGCTGCTAGTATATTTGTTTTCCATGTAGAATACTTTTGACAAGATTTTCAAATTAAAGTTGATCACGAAAAGATTAATGATTAGTAAAATAGTTTAAATTTTATTAATTATATTTTATATTTCTTGTGCATATTCAATTAAGTAATTTGCATGTCTGATTGCCTTCGCGTATTAATACAATTGTTTATGATTTTGTATAACATGTTCGCCTAGGATGAATTTTTTTGGTTAATTAAATGGAGCTCATCAGCTGATCAACGTAGGCTCCAAGTTGCTCAGCTTTCCTCAATTGGCTATCCTAACTACTTACGTGGTGTAAAGTGTAATTAATTTTCATTTAGAAGTTTAACTTTACCTATCTTCCTTAATTTCATTTATAATAATTACTTTTAATAGATATCAGTACGAAAGCGAATTCTAATAAATTTAGGAAACATTCGTAACTTTTATTTCTTTTTTTCTGGAATTTCATATAGAAAAATCTGTTTCAATATAATGATTATTTTAATATTTTAATATTATTTTAATGTTTTCAAATGATTTTTATATTGCATGAGAAGTATTTTTTAAATTACATGCATGATTAAAAATATTCATTAAAAACATTCGATTTTTATTTATTTTTCCTATAGATGTAGAATTTCTATGGATGTAGAATCAATTATGTTCCGTGTAGAATGTGTGAGGAGGTTAATCAGTGAATTATTGATATGAGAGTCGAAGTATGTTATATACTTTACATGCTTGATCCACTCAATTCGAATGCAGATTAGTGTCAAGGTCAAAAGTAGTAGATTTAAGCAAGAAGTTTATTGTTATACATTACTTATAAAACAGATGCACGTTTTAAAAACTTGTATTTATTATATATGTTACGAGACATTGAATTTTGCGATTTTTATCTGTGTAGAAAGAAATATTTCATTAAATTTTTTACAACCTCATATTTTATTTGCACGTCGACTGAAAAGTTTATGACCCAGAAAATTTAAGATACCTGTGGAAATGTTTCATTTTCTGTATTTTGTAGTAAAGTACAGTTTTTTTAATAAGAAAAGATGTTTATTTTTCATTTTTAAATTTTATTTATCATATTAACAATTAACAATTATTAAAGCTTTCACAGAATTCTACAGAATTCTGCGGACCTTTCGTTTCTTTTTGCATTTAAAAGAGTTTAAAAAATTAAGTTTGAGATCACAGAAAGAAGAGACGAACAAAGAGTGATAAAAACAATTTGACATTTCTTTTGCATTTTATATTGCAAGCGTATGCTCACCAAACGTATATATGTCTCACAACGTGCTTACATGTATCTTATTTACACGGAAATTTCGCAGCTGTACAGATTTACCTTTCAAGTTCGATTTTACGCGTAAAGTAATCTTCTTCAATTTACTAATCTTGAGTAACACAGAGTGCACTGACAGCGCAAATGAGGAGGGTGTTTCGTTGTTCTGGTCGCGTTATGCCACGTCGGCAACTCGTAATTATGATTTATGTACTAGGGAAGCTGAATTCGCCAACTTCTTCGAAGAACTTGGCAAAAGACTCCTCCGTTTCTTTGTACGCAATTGTTAGTTTTCTCTTCTCAATAACAACTTCATTGTATTATTGTTGCTTCGAGGCTTCTCTTCAACTAGAATCGACCGTTTAATTTTAATTGGTTCGTGCTGTTTGACCCTCCTCTCTTTCTTTGTTATCGCAAGTGATTTTAATGTTATCTTTTGTCGGTTTAAATTCGATGATTAATTAACGCTCACCGAATAGCCAATTACGAGATCAACTTTATCCAGCTTTCGGGATCACGGTTTGAGGAATTATTTTTTAACTGTGAAAATAAAAGTGGCGATGTCTGTAAAAGGGAAAATGAGTAATCGGAAGATTAAATATAGAAAATTTCAACGAAAATTCGTATTTCAATAATGTAGAAGATATATAATCATATTAATATTAAAAAGACTTAATAAATCGGCAAAAGCAACTTTCTCTTACGCAAGCTTGCACATACTGGTATAACACTAGCGTAACATCGTTACCAAGGAGAAAGATTTCGCGTTTTAATACGCGATTATAGACCAAAATGTGGGCATAGATCAATATGAATTTACGGAAAAGAAAATTTCACTGAATGACTATCGATTTCGCATAGACTTATTGATTGAAAACGTTGTAAACTCTAACAGGGGTAGATTCTTCGAGTGGTACATAATCCACCATATGTGCAAAAGTTCTAGATAATTCTTATATATCAGGATATATTTTTAAAGAAATATTTTAAAAAAATTGGGACTTACGCTCGTAATTTTTGGATGTATCTTACTCTGTCATTACTATTTTTGAGAAAGTCTTTCTACAGAAATTTCCAGAAATTAGTTTATGTAGAATTGCACATCTGCCAGCCAGATAAAGTTTCATTAGTCCCTCAATAGTAATATGTCATAAACTCGCAGTTTAGTCCATCGGGAATCAGCGAACAGAATTCCTTCTTAGATTCGACTTGCATTCCTAGCCTGATGACTCGACTGAGCAAATATTTGAAGAGTTTATTCCGTATAAAGAAACAAATTAAAAGCAAACATTTCAGATCTTCGAAATGACGTTACCAACAAATTTTCTTAGACACGAGTCTAACAATCAATGAAAAAATGCAAATCTTTATGGATGAATTTTATAAGTCACGTTGCATTGGATACATTTGCAAGTTATATGTTTCAGCAATAATAAAATTTGGTTTCTTCGTTCAAACGCGGCCATAACGGTGTCTGTCTTCTAATTCTTCTAGAATTAAACAGACGCGCATATACGCGCCACTTTTGATCATTATAAATTAGAATACAAATACCACCGTTTAATGTTCTTAGAAAGTTCTTTGCACTTCGTTACTACGATTGTACGTGTGTCTGGTCCTGGTATGGTGTGCGTGTCAATCGAAATTTGCAACATTCTTAACTTGGTATGCTTGCCTGTTTTTATTTCTCTATTAATCGGGGATTGCCACTTTGTCGCGTGAGGCGACATTGTATAAGAAAGTCGCACATCAAGATAAATCGTATTCACACGGATTGGAGTGATCATGCTCTATTAACCCTTCTATTAACGCGAAATGGAAACGGAATTGCGACTTTCTTCCTGCTTCACACTGTAGCTCGCCTCTTCTGGAAAATTTATTTTCAAATCTTCTTCTTCTTCTACAAATATTGTTCTCTCTATATAGTAACGTATTTTTATTGCACAGTATCAGTCACTTGTTTAAACAGTGTAGTATTATAATTTTTGATCTCTATTTAGTCTGTCTTTTATTTTTTTTATTTATAAAAGTTGCAAGTATATCTTTTTTGCTGAAAATTGTATCAATATTTCGAAATTTCAAAGCCTTAAATAGAGTCACAAATTCAATGTTTGTTCCTTATATATTTATAGTATATTTCAAAAATGTTTGCACACAATTATTACACTATCGATAATTATGCGACAAAGTGAAAATTAAATTAGTGCTGTTGAAATATCGCATTGTACATTTATCAGGATCTTGACATTAAGTTGTGGATTATTTAAGAAGACAGAAAAATCCTATGTGATATAAATGTATAGCGTAATGATTTATGTGAAATAGTTAGAAAATTTATAGAAATCTTTATTTTAATTTTTGTTAGAATAGACTTTGATTTATTTATTTCTTTCAATGTTTTAATAGAGTAAGATATGTATTTCGCGATTTATCCACAACTACTTACGCCATTGGTTTTGATATATTCACTATTATCGTCATAAATACGCGCATGAATATGTACAAGGTTGATGCACATTTATCAGCACGTGATAAAATGTGCGAATTGTTTAGTACCATGTATACCATTTCATGATACAGTTGTTCTAACTTTTTCTTTGTTTCCCGCATTGTCTCTCCCTTCGATTTTCAATGATTTTCAATGACGAGTCCAACAAAAATTAATGCAACTTGAAAATGAAGTTATAGACATTCTTTAAGTGATAAAAATATTTATATTGAATTTTGAATATTTTTGTCAAGTAAATGTAATAAAAGTTAACATGTTCTTTGCAGACATGTGTAATATATAATATATAAATATATGTAATGAATTGGGATTGGAAACTAAAATTAACATGTAGCCATAAAAATGTACGTGTTTTGCATAATACAGATTATTTAATATATTACTTAAGTGCATGTGTCATGTTTTTTATCGGACAAATGATATGTTAATTGTAAGTACATCAAATAATATAGCGGATCAATGAACTTTGACATCGTTTTCTGATATTTCACGAATGCCTCACCAATGGAACAAAAGATCATTCAATATTTGCTACTAAATAGATTAGATTTTTCAAACTGATTGTAATAAATGAATGAAAGCTAAATTCATTCTCAAACTAAAAAATTTGTACGTAATATAATCAAAAATAGTTTTAGTTATGGTAGGAATTTCAAATGAAATTCGGTACGTAAATATTTGATAATGGTTAAGATTAAATATCACGTTCCGGATATACCAACATGTGCCTTTGACGTGACTTCTCGTTGCGGGAACAATAATTCAGCGACAGCAAGAGTACGTTTGTAATGAATTACAGACACGTCAAGATACACGTCAAGAATTCCCACAGGGAGTAATATTTTATAGTTGTTATTTTATTATTGTACGTAAATTGATTTATCGTTATTTGGAAGAAAAAGACATAACATTCCTCGATCAGCAATTCTTTAAAAATAGCCTGCAAGAATTTATACCACCGGAGGTGTATTTTCCAAATAAACTTTAGAAGAAACGTTTCACGTTTATAATTTTACTCTAATTATCTAGACATTTTTGTCTTTCCCTCTTTTTCTAATCGACGAATTAATTATTTCCTCATAATTTTTGCCATTTCTCGCTACAAACTAAGACCATCACGGTTTCTTTTCTTCTAAGAAGCTTTAACTTTTCTTTCCTTAATGTCCCCACAGATCACGGATATCTTCGGCAGAAGCGCACGAAAAGCTAAACGATGACAATCGCGGAGAACGCGGCGGAGTCGAAGAGGAATTCAATGGTCGTTCCTAACGCGAACGACGGGGTTCTTCAGGACCTGCAACGAGGTCCAGAAGAGACCTCGAATTCAAGCACGGAGGACAACCCCCTTTTAGTGACCGATCGAAAGAACTCGTCGGTGAAAATCGACATGTCCATCTCGAAATCGAAGAATACGGATAAGGATGAAGATGATCAGTCGGCGATGATCGCCTTGAGGAAGGATGTTGATGATCGAAACGCGATCGTTCCACCGGATGGTGGCCTGAGAGCATGGATGATCATGATAGGCAGTTTCGTTATTAACGGTGTTCTGTTTAGTGTCATAAATACATACTCATTGATCTACCTCGAGTTACAGAAGAGTTTGCTAGAATCTGGAGAAACGGCGGCATCTTCAAAGGCGGGTGAGTTCAGTAACTTTTCATTATCGATATTACCTTAGGTATTTAGAGAGAGGAGTTAGGAAAATTTTGTTTGAATAGTTCAAATCGTGCAAAGTAACTGATAATTGATAGAGAACATTTTATGTAAGTAGTGCAAAATTTGCATTAGAGGGAACAGAACATAATATGTATATAGAGAGAAATATGCTGTATACATATATGATGATTATAAACATTTGCTTGAATGTATTGAATGCATATACGTATTTAAGAAGCGTGTTGAATATTTTTGTGGAAGTATATTTCTCTTCCGTTTGGGTTAGGTGAATCAGTCATTAATCTGTTCAACGATAATGTAAATGATAAGATAACGATTTACAATTAGTTGCTTTTTCAACCGTGGCAGCTTTCCGGGTTTTCATACTTTATTAGTAAACTAGAGAATATCTGATATTTATGTAAATTGATGTAAAAAATATAAATTGATTCATACGGAATACAGTTACTATTTTTTATTAGAAATATAGAAATCATTAATTCAAACGAAATTAAATTAAGTACACTGTATAGATCGTAATATTTGTGAATTCTATTTTATATTTTGATTTTATATCATGTCATAGAAAAAAAAAAAAAGAACTAAGATTAGAATTGTAAGAAAATATGGAAAATCGTGTTCTTTTATATTCACTGTGGTCAATCATTGTTCCAAGCACTTGCTCGGTGCAGTCGATGAACCGCGCGTTATCTATTTTTATTATTTATTAATTTTTATATTGATAATACGGTATCTAATAGTTGCATTTGCAGATCATTGAACTGTAAATAATTACTGCAATAATATTAAATTGACAATATCTTTTTTTCAATGACACTTTTAAGTAACTATCTTGCACGTTTCATGTCCGACTGAGTTATTGACTCATAACATTTTTACAAGATTTAATGTAAAAAAAAAATTACTTTAAAATCTAAATTTATCTCAGCAATTATTTACAGAATTACTTAATTAAAAGTTTTTTTTTTGTCAATTTTCAAATGAAATTTTTCTTTAAACAGAAAGAATAATTCTAGTATAGATTACATTCAAAAATTTATTATTTAAAGCTGTAAAAAAATCAATTAATTGACTATTAATTTATCAGTTTGAAAAAGCACTGGATTTTTAATTGATTTTCATTAGTTTGCACAAATTACGTCAATTACTATCGGACAAATTAAGAATTAATTAACTATAAAACGAAAGAAATAGCATCATATTCTCTTTATGAGCACTAAATAAAAATAAAGTCTATCTATGCATCACTCAATGTGCATTTGGATGAATTAACAAATAAGTTAAATCAAGCAATAGATGATCAATGAACGTTCTAATAAGAACGGCGTACGGTATAATTGGATCGTTAATTCGTCCGTGGCCTAAATTTGACGTTTCAAAACTAAATTCTATTGATGTTTTCTGAGACTTAATTATTGTTAAGTGAAGTATGGAACAGTTACTTTGGGTAGCGTATCAATTAAACTGATCGATCGGACTAATCATCCGTAGAGTCAATGCCCTGGACAACCTGGATCTAAATTAATCGGCAATTACATGAGCATTAATAGTAACGAGGGTCAAATAATATTAATCTAGGGGTAGTTACTCTTGAAAGTAGAACTAGATCTTTACTAAACAATACGAACTCTCAATGACATTTAAGATCATGGATAAATGATTATTCTTGCCTGTTATTGATGCTATATTTATTCGCGTTCATTTCGTTTCGCGTACTTTTGTATTTCGATATTTCTGCGAATATTTTCACTTCGGTCTGACTAAACGTTGATTTATTCTAAAATTTTGACAGAATTTTTATCACTCTTTGATATTTTTGCGTTATTACAGTAGGTTACTTGGCAGTTGAAATTTTTATATTAATTTTTAACTTTTATTTTTTAGTTTGTCCAATTGAAAAAATCTTTTAGCATTTGTGAAATGTTTAGTAGAAATTCTTTAATATTGTTCCCAATATTTTTACGTCCGTATCCAATTTCGATCTCGTTTCAACAAACAATATCTAAGATTTAAGAAAAGAATTAATTCGAATGGAGATTGAAAATAAAAATAATACAAAAATAACTCAATGGACGCAACTGGGTTAAGATCTAATGAGAAAAATCTGTTTATTCTGTTTTATTCGAAATACGTTTCATTGTACTGTATGGAATTTAGTATACGGTAGAAAAAGCTTGAAAGTAACCAATATCAAGATCAAAGTAAACGTTTCGTTGTACATCGGGAGCGTGATGGAACTTTTGTTAGCAGAATTTCCATCGTTCGAATATTCTACAAATATCGGGATATTCTGCTATTCAAATATTCTATTATATATGTATAAATATATATATATATATATATATATATATATACAACGCTTTTTTGAGAACGTTCTGTATCCTGTTTCTTTCTGGTACTATTTCCTATAAATGGAATTGCGACACGTGTATGTGTGTAAAAAATAATTGTAAATAAATCGACGAGCCAAAAAGAATATAAGTTTTCGTATCATTTAAGAAAAAGGAAAGACTAAAAAATAGTTTTGTATTTAAATTAAAATCTCTATCACACGGTTCAAATAGTGAAAGTTCCATCGAACTTTGAAGCATTTTCACACTTGCCGAAGTTGTTAAAAAATTGTCAGAAATTGTGGAAAGTGGTCGTGCCTTTGTTTCAGCCTTGGTAGGGTCGTTAACCATCGGCACAACGTTCTTTTTGTCACCGATTTCTGGCATTCTCACCGATAAAATTGGCATACAGATGACCACGTTTTTGGGCGGTGCTCTCGCGTCCAGTGGTATGCTTCTATCCTCACTATTTTCTAGCCAGGTAATTTCTTTCTTTTTTTTTTTTTCTAAATTGACTGCCGTTAGACTCGCGACTCGATATCGACGTTTAATTGAATTTGTTATTAATTGAATTTGCATTATACAAAATTTCAATTTGTTAGGGACTTTTTTAATTAGTTTCTCCATTTTCCTGTTCCCGTTTGTTACATTCAATTATTACATTCAATTACGAATACAAACTCGTCCATCATATCGCTTGCATAATTAAAACCTCATATCCGAAACGTATCGTATAGAAATTTGTATCCGATGTATCGCGTATAATTTGTAAATACATAATTTATTTAAACGAATCATTTACCCCTACATTGTCAAGGAGAATAATTTATTTCTTGGTGAAGCATCGTAACAAGATTGAACAGTATTTAGCAGAGAAAATTGACCGCGATACGAAACATTAACGCTGTTGAACGTTATAGTACCACTTTCACAAAGAGACATTATTACATGATGTGTTACAGCCTGGTATTCCCGTTGTCATAATCAACTGTAGTTATTTCTGGAATCGCTGTGCTTCAGGTGTCATTACTATATTTGACCTATGGAGTGATGTACGGGCTTGGTGCTAGTCTTGCCTACACGCCGAGTCTAGCAATCCTGGGGCATTACTTTAAAAGATACTTGGGTTTGGTCAATGGCATCGTCACGGCTGGAAGCTCTGTATTTACCACTCTAATGCCGTATTTGATGCAAGCCATACTCCATCGTTTCGGCCTGGACGGAACGTTGAGATTCTTGGCCATGCTCACCGCGATTGTCATGGCTTGCGCCATTCTTTTCAAACCAATTCCACGTAAGTCTGATTTTCCTTTGCTGTTCGTTGCATTATTGCTATTATTCACTTCATATTTTCTTCTATTTATATTGATAACGCTCAATTTGCGTAACGCTGGCGACTTCTCGCGCTCGGAAGAAACTCGAAAACGAAATATTTCGTTACGCGCAGAGATTAAGCGTTGGTATTTTTCCAATGAAAATCTTTCGATCGATCCTTTTCTCCTGATGAAATTATCTTCCAAAAAATAAGTTATCCATAAAACTGCAGAGACTTTTCAGACACTTTAAAATTTTTAAGAGCATAGTTAAGGAAATGAAACCAAGTCTGAAGTCCCAGACTATTGGTTATAGTTATTTTTTTATCGTCAGTGCTAAATAAAATCGAGACACAAAAGCCACAAAAGTCGTAATTACAATTCTTCCAGTTACACCGGTGTCACGGGAACAACTGAAATCCAAGTCGAACTTCAAAACCTGCCTAAAACAAGTGATAAACGTCTCGATTTGGAGGAGGAAACGATACGTGGTGTGGGCTAGCTCGATTCCACTCGCTTTGTTCGGGTTAGTATTACCTCGACTAAACGAGCAATCATCTTAACACGTACGAACGCTTTCTCCGCAACGCGAACCTCAGCTCGCGTGTGATTTCGTTTTTATCTTGTTGTTAAATCGTTCGTTTTGATTATCGATACGCGACCGTTCGTTAACATTGAGACAATCGGGGCTGTCAGTTAAAATTTGGCAATCAGTTAGCATGTACGTCGGCTTGACGCGCACGGTTACGAAAGAAAACTTGTTTCTTAACAATCTAGTTACACGGGGCTTGTAATACAAGCTTGTAAGAAACAACTGCGGGCGAAAGCGGCTAAAGTGACGAGTATTAAGTGACTAACGTTCCTTTCAGGTATTTCGTCCCGTACGTTCACATAGGGAAATTTGTGGAGACGGTGTTCAAGGATTCTGACGGCAAGCTGCCGATCATGTGTATCGGCATCACTTCCGGTATAGGTCGTCTTCTCTTTGGATATATCGCCGATCTGCCGAAAGTGAACAGAATATTGTTGCAACAGGTAAATCGTTGATACCTTTTGGCCTTGTTCGAGTAAATCATTCCAATGTCAAAAAGCTCTGGGAGAGTATTAAGATCGTCGAAGGGCTAAAAACGGAAATTTGTTTAAATAAGTAATAATGTCTTTTCCGGCCTTTCGAACATTTTTTTACCGAATGTATTTGGATACATGTACAAAATATTTCAACGATACACGATCTAACTATGTTTTTTGATCCAAAGAAAACTTTTATCTGAAATATCTTTTAGAGTAAGTACTTTACTGATTCTGGGTTCTAATCATTTTCAAATATTTTCGTTTGCTTCGAATGATTCCAGATATCGTTCCTCAGTATCGGTGTTCTTACAATGTTACTCCCCGTTACGCGTTCGTTTATGTTATTGTTGCTCATTTCTTTGGCCATGGGATTATTCGATGGTTGTTTCATATCCCTTTTGGGCCCCATTGCATTCGATATATGCGGTCGAGAAGGAGCGACACAGGCCATTGGATTTTTACTGGGCATGTGTTCTGTACCTTTAACCGTGGGACCGCCCATTGCTGGTCTTCTGTATGATCATACCGGTAATTAAATAATTAGTACATTAATTAAATAGTATTATATTCTTGCATTTGTGTTGCGAAAAATTAATACGATATTTATTTTTGAGATTCTTGTGTAACAACTAGTTGATGTTATATTTTAAAACTATAATCGAGACTTTACAATGCTTTATAAACTTTCATAAAATAATCGTCGAGATAATCAACCGTGTTAGATTTTGTAATTCGCGTAAAGTGACACGGTGTGATCTTCGTGCTCGCGCAATTGAAAAATTTCTCTCGTCGATCGCTCTCGACTCTTTTATATTGAGAACCGAGAACCTCGTTGTCCTTTTTTCTCTTGACTCTTGATCGTTTGACTCTTGATCTTCTGGAATGGACAACCTTGAAGGGTGCACGCGTCCCGAGACTTGGAAGTTCGAACGAGGCTGACGAGGGTTACGAGGTGGACAAGGTTTAGTCAATTGTTATCGACTTGTTGTAGCGCAAAGTGAAACTCGAAAAAAATTCTACAATCTCCGCGTCGTAAACCTACTGTCTGTCGCTTCGAACACGTGCTGTAAGCCGCGCAGAATTTGTCAAATGTCTGAGACAATTATTCAAATAACTAAAACAAATACATTTAAAACATTGTTTTCATCTACTTGCCGAGAGACAAAACAGCACATCTAATTTATTTCATATTTTTTGGTTTACACAGGTAGCTATGACATACCATTTTTCTTAGCGGGTATCCCACCGATAGTAGGAGCACTCACAATGTTCCTAATAAAGTTCGTGAAGGACGAAGAGCAAACTATTAGCAGCGGTACAGAGGATAAAGCTTGTCAGAATGGTCGGTAAACAGGTATTTGTGCATTATTCATATCTAACTAACAGAGTTTGTTTCTCCATGTGGTATCGAAACACGTGCGTGTCGGTTTGTAAACTGTTTTCACGAAGGCGGTTGAAACTTTCCACGGAAAGCTTTTCGGATAATATAATACACGAATCACGTCTGCTGTCGAGGGGGACAGAGCACTTGGTAAAATAAATTCAATATTTCGAGATATTACACATCTGCGCATTTTGCTCAGACTTCGTTGCCTCTATTTGTTTTTTTTTTTCTCTTTTTCTTTGTTCAATTTCTATCTGTTGACACTGCACTCCTCTGCGAATATCATTATTGCATGCTTCCATGATACAATGCATACATCACCAAAAACGCACTGATTCCTTTTGCATGCCACACATCTGCGTCAATTTTTAACAAAATCGGGAGACGGTGATTGAATTGAATTTGTTCTAGAAATTCTAGAGACGAAGGGATGTTGCACGGTTTCCCTGCATTCATGGATTTAACGAAATTTGATTTGTCACAGTAATCGAATGGGTAGCAAATGAAATTGCTTTTAAAATGTAATAGTTAAATCAGAAAGAAGGGAAGCTTAAATATTCTTTAACCTTTGTGCATTTCGTAGGTGAAATGAATGCGTTTTGTTTCTTTTTTTTTTTCTCTGTTCAGCCGTATGTAACAAAGATTAACCCGGTAATTCGAATTAATCACAGTAATGCAACCTTGCAACAATTAATTACTTATTGCACCCTGCGTTGACAGTTTAATTACGCGTCGGCTCGTTGCGATATGACAACAACTCTGTCATCCATTATAGTGCTATTCATAGTCAGTGTTTACTTTCTCATAGAGGTAATTCCTTCACTTTCGCGAATATCTTGTTTTTACGTATTAAAGACGAAATTGTAGTTAATTGTTCTTTTTAAAAAAGTAGTGGTCAATTTTACAACGAGAAGAGCATTTTATTCCCAAGAAACTTTTGTTCAGACATTAAGCTTAGTGCATAAATTTCATTTGGAATTTTATTTTCATTTATGCAATATACATATTATATTGTACGTATTATTGTTGTATAACGATTGGAAAGAAATAATTGTAAATCATACGTTATGAGAATATCCTCCGTTTGAGAAACACTGATACAGTAAAACGTTTGCAGTAGTAATAACCAGTTTGGGTCAAACACTGCTTCCACTGACCTGAACGTTGTGTTTTCGATGTGGAACGTGTTAATAAAAAGCAGTGATATCCTTTTTTTAGAATCGATACTATACATCAAAACCATGGAAAAGGTTTCATATTTTCTTCCATTTAAGTTTTTGTATCGCAGTTCTTGTTTCTCTCAATTCATGTTTATACGCTGTTATTTGAAATATAATTGCTAGAAACATTTCACTATTTATGTGTACAATAGAATATATTCTTATAAATTTTTTTTTTTTTGTAGAATTATCCATAAATTATCGTTCAAACAGAAGTAGAACTTTTTTGCTTCTCGTTCCATTTTCTTCGTTCTACTTCTTTTTCCATTACTGGACAATTTCTTTGTTTCATGAAATTTTCATTCTACTCTCTATATTTTCTACATTTTGTAAAAAGACACAATTCGTAACGAATAAACAAGACGTATGAAAACATTTTCATTGGTCTGACAGATAGAATCGATTCTTACGACCAAACATTATCTTATCATCACTGTATAAAAACGTGTGAAACGATACGTTAATTCATTAGTCAGTAGTCACTTAGATTTATAAAAAAATGTAGAAACTTTTTTCACTCAAGATCCCTCACTCAAAAACATCGTGTTTCGAGAAGTGTATCAATTTCCTAAGGGCAAAGTTTCAAAGAGAAACCTTTATTCTACATTTTTTTATTTACCTCGTGTAGAATCATCTCCCGCCACATTTCGAACGTTTCCTGAATGTAGAAACATCATTCTCCTTCTTAGCATCTCGAGGTGAACGTACCTATTTCCACTCTCAGCTAACACCTTGCACACATGTTTCGCATCAACACTCTAACCAGCATCACTGTTCCTTTTGTAAATACTTCTGCAAATTCTCGCTCTGAATCGTCGTTCACACGCAACGGTTGGTTCCTTTCTCGTTTGCAACAGTGTCTCACTTACGATCCGCAGGCTGTTCGGGCATCGGCTTTCTATCACCGTGTTTCGTGACAGCTCTCAAACACGAGCAATCAAGCTGCAAGATGACGTGTCCAACCGTCCACAGCCAACATTCGTCAGAGTATTACGGATTTCACGAGGGTGTAGTATGTCAGGATCACGGGATCGGATGTCTCGATCGTTACGGACACTCGGAGAGCGTGCCATTGCTCCATGGTGAGAATTGGTCAGCTTCCGGCCGTTTCCAAAGGATGCTACAATCGTCGACGCGGCTCACGTGCTAGTTTGCAGATACGTATAAGCGTCGCTGTTTCGAGATCTCGCGTGTCGATTTCATTGTGATTTCCTTGCATCGCGAGGATATTTTATCGTGTACTTTTTTTTTTTTTTTTAAACAATACTGTTAACACTCTGTTCGTAATTCGAAGTGAGATTGAAAATTCTGAATTTCGCAAGTTAGAAGAACATCAGAGATTGCATGTTTTTGGCGCCGCAAGCTTCGAGTTGAAAGAACGAATTAGACGATTTTATTTACACACGTTGCACCGAGCAATTCTGAATTTTGCAAGTCAGAGCCCAGGCTCGAGGCTTTTTAGTCAGAGTAGTTTGGAATATATAATTAGGACAATAAATAAAGCAAGGAGTTATAGTGTATTCGCGAAGCAGCGACGGTGATCAATAGATCCGAGGGCCACTGTCTTCGGCATCGCATAAATGTCACTTTCTCGATGTTTCTCTAGCAACGAATGTTTCTAGTTTTTGTAGTCGTCGAAGGAGATAGTATTGTTTAGCACGTTTACGGCGAATTTACGAGGAGAAATTGAATCGAATTAGAGACAAGGTTTTTCGGTTTTCAAAGTTTTCTTTGTCTCTACTTGGCAAGCAATACTGATCAAGTCAATATTTTTAGAACAGAAGGACTGATAAGTAAAGATGAAAAGAAAAAAAAGAAAATAGCCTCGATATTTTTCGATTAATGTACTCAATCGCATGTTCGTAATCACGTCGCGTTTGCTGCCTAAGTGTATCAGATTCTGTTTATTTTTTTTTTTACTTTCATCTTACGCAGTTCACGCAAATGAATCTGTACAAAAGACGCAGTGGCAAATGACTAACGTGGTCTATCGATGAAAGTGTTCTCAGAATTAATTGTAGAAAGAGTTGAAACGTTCGACATTTATTTTTACCTGCCAATTACGATACGATAGCATTTTAAGTTTCGAACATCATTATTTTATTTCACAGTAGGAACGGCGTAGTGATACTTCTCATTTTGAAATTCGATTTTTTACTAATAATTGACGATAATAAAATGACGATGTGTCATGATGTTCTTTTTGCATGATAATGTCTCTGTTTTATCTACTCTGCTCTTAATATTTTTCTTTTTCGTTGTAAGAATTTTTTACTAGATTTCTTTGAAAAGAATCCTTTTCATTATTAATAAATGTTGTGTCAAGTGTTGCAATGGAAAGTATAAATATATCGTTGTTACAAGTTGGAACAATAATTCTAATAAGAATGTTTTAGATGGCACGACGATCATAGTATCAGTTAAAAATTTAATTATTTTATATCCGACAAAAGATTTTAGTACTTTGCGTAATAATTTCTTTTTTTTCTTACGAGTCACTTTAATCACTTGGTCAATTAATGGATCGATTGGAAGGACATGTTAGAAAAATCTTACATGTTTTGTAATCTAATCACTATTCTTGGTATATGTATATACTTGAAAAATTCGATCATTTTCCCTCTGTTCGACATTACGATTAAATAATTAGCAAGGTTTTATCTAACTTACAGACCTCTTTTTTATACATAAGCAATTTGTTGGCCATAAAACAATTGATGGTACAGAGTACTCTATATATATCAATGTTAACAAAGAAAGAATGCTATTTTTCTCGTAATATTGTACATAGGATAGTTAGAATATTGTCAAATCACGTAAGAAAAAGAAATAAAGAAATAAGAATGTTATAAAGAATGTTATAATGATTTGAAAGAACCAAACCCTTATGAAATATTAATCCGTTAAATCAGATCACTTCTTAATTTATAAGGAATCAATTCTAATTATTTGAACGATAAGAGACGTCTATTAATCATTAAAAGTAATATCAATTACAAACGTTGATAGTAAAAAAGTAAAAGCAGAATAAAGGAGTTACTAAAAAATTAATATTTAAAAAATTGACGAATTAATTCGTCTTCGTGCATTGACAAATTAATTTTTAATATTATATAATTTTTGGGGGATACTAATAAACGTCGTTTTTTTTTTTTGCAATAATCCACTTTTCAAAAGGGGGGAAATTTTTTTTTTTACGAAAGATGTCGCTTCTTCAGATGCATAGTAAAGTGCAGCGTGCAGGAAGAGAATAAGTGTACAGTACGTCAATGCTGCTGCATTGTATATGCATGCTAGCACACTCCTTGCTAGGAGGATATACGATGTGCTATTTCCGTCTTTTCACAAAACTGTCAGATCATTGTACTCTTTCGCGTAAGAATAAATATAACTCCCAGTCTGTTTCCTTGAAGATGTATTAGGTAGTTTCCTCGAAATGCATCTTCGATTTTCATACGCTCGTGTCATGTTGTTCCATATCAAACTGATAAAGATCTAACGGGAAACGAGTGAAAGATATGTACCTGCATATCGAAGAATTTATTCGCTGTTATCACGTGATTTTTATCATCCCATTGAAAATTGTTTCGTTCGTTTAATATTTTAAAAGAATATGTTTTTCGCCAGATTCTTTTAAAAGAACTGCGACGAAAATTCATTTTAGTGGAATTGTTCGATATTTGTTTGCTTTTTTTGTTTCCAATTCCTTTTTCGATTTCATCGAATTTTCAAATTCCCTCTCTCTTATATTGAAGTTTCTTTAGTTTCCTTTAATCTTGTGCGATTTTCTATACACTCGCCTCAATTTTCTTTAATCCTTTTTACCTTTCACTGATACTCTTTTGTTGCATCCATTTCTACCTTGAGTTTCTCTATTTTTTTTCATCTACCTTGAATCTTTTCCACGTTTCATGATATTTCTCATTTCCATTTAATTTCTTTTTGTTCAGTCCGGCTTTCCTCGTAGTTCTTGAGCCTTTCAAAGCTTCCTTGACTTTCTTTCTCTCTCCCTCTTTTTTTTACTGGTTATTCACATACGTATTCGAGAATATTTTCAATACAGAAAACGATCATAATAAATAATATCAACGATATGATATAATAATGTAACGAAAAATAGCACAGAATATGAAAAAAATGTTCATTATCCCAGTCTCACGTTGAACGTGTTTCTTAAAATGAATACGAGATTAAGACATAAAAATTAGAGGGCCAGAGAATTTATATCTAGAGAAATAATCTATAAAAGTCGTGTCAACGATATTGAAAAAATTGTCTACGAGATTGGAAAAAAGGAAAACGACAATAAAAAGGAAGAAAACGTTTTAATTAATTACTAATCAGATGTAATCAATGAACTTTATATCGTTCGACGTGTGCGAGAGTTAAAAAAGAAAAAAAAAAAAAAAAAACAACATTCTCCCCAGTGAAAATTTCCAGCGAAATTAGTATTGAAATTAAAACCCGTACCGCGATGCCGTTTAATTTGCATTCAAAGCTTCCTGGCGCTCTGTTTAAACGACGTTGATTCTCTCTGTTTTCAAAGCATCGTTACCGGTTTTTATCTGGCGTGGCCGTTATCGGCGATGCAACGCGAAACGAATCGTTGCTCGAATCGTGACCGTGGCTGTGCCAGTCGTTCTAAATTTCCCAACTTAATTGCCCAAATTTACAGGGAGGCCGCGACGCATTAGGCGCGAGTGAAAGTTTACTGCGGCCACGGTTTAATCGCTGTTAATCCTTTTATCTCGCGTTCGTACCTTTCAATTTCCTGTTTAGAGAACAAATACGGAAGGGACACGGTGTTTGGATATCGACATTTGTTCTACCTTTTTACCTACGTATCTTTTATTTGGACTCGTCTTTCTTTCTTTCTTTCTTTTTTCTTTCGATACGCGCTAAAATCGCCCACAATCGAGGACACTGGCGCGAATTTCAACGTATACATACATCCGGGACAGCGATAAATCAACACGCTCTAAATCCACGCTCGGGTGATAGGCTAAGCACAATGTTGACCTGGATTAGAAAGTGACATATATCGCAGTGATTCGCGTTGAATTTTTAATTAGACGGACATTGAAGATTTTTGAGATGGAAGAATATTTGATCCTTAGGAATACAAAGGTATTTTTATTTCTAAGTCGATATATCTATTTTTTCTCTACGTCATATCAGTGAAAGTAATTTCTGATAAGCGAAACGTTCTGTGCGTTCTAGACTTGTGATATTAGGTTGGTGCATGTAAGATTCAATCTTACTATTTAAATGAAATCAAAATTAAAATTATGTGCGAACAATCGTTATGAACAAAGCTTTAGTGACGGTATAGTATTGACAAGACGTAACGAACGAATGGAAGCAAACGTGAACAAATGGACAGGCAATTTGTCTATATTGTCCGATGAAACTACAACGAAAAATTTCTTCTCTCCCCGGAAAGAAACAGAGTTATGAACTCTGATACTTTAACGAAATTAATAAACGAAAGAGGCATCCCGTGTCTGTTCTTTAAGCTAAGAATTAAATTTCAAAGCTAGGACAACGTCACGAGATGTCTTAGCGCAGGAAGGATTATACTGTCGTTGCGGCATCCGTGTTCAACCATTAAGGGGCTTTTCAGGATCCTATTCCCCAAGTTCCCCATCTTGCTATCGATTCCAATATGTAGATCCTGCATTCTAATACCAAATATCCCCCTGTTTGTGGTAAAATCTAATTATAGGCAGCTTTAATCATAGACGCACTAACTAGGGATTAAAGATTCCCGTCGTTTAACCATATTGATCTCCGTATCTTCCTCTATTCGCCTGTTCTCTTCGATATTCCACTGTCTTTTTATTATTTTTATTATTTTTCTCGGTCCATTTTATTCCTCTTCCTTTACCTTTACCATAGAAATTGCAAAAAAAGAGCATAGTTTGGATAACACAGGCCAGAGAGTAGTTTAAAAATTCCATTCAGTTGCGAAACCTCTTTATTTTTTCATTCTTCTCTAGTCTCTTTTATTTCCTTGTACTATTGTATCTCTTAAAGTTATTTTTTAGATTAACTGTTATTTTTGTTCTTTTCTTTACCTAGACGTTGCTCAAGGATTTTTAATACGTGCTCAGTTTCAGAATTATTCACAGATATTGTATGTATATGTAGAGTTGATTAGTGAAAGTAGAAATATATTCTGATTAATTCCGTGGTAGTCGATTTCGCCAGACTAAACAACTGGCATAGTAAACAAGTAGAAATTAATCTTGTTGCATTGCACTGGACGTTGTAAACGCCAGAAGATTTATGAGAATCGAAGTTTAATATTCCAGTCAATATCCACCTTTATCTTTTTGCTAAAGAATGCGAAAGAATCTGTGATAAAGGATAAGAGAACGATGCAACTGTGATGCAGGTGATTGAAACAAAATTAATCTCTTTAATTACAAATACACTTCACTTTACCAAATAAACATCCCTTTAACTTAAAATCTAACATAGAAAAATAACATTTTACATGCACCAATCTACGATCGCTGTCTTCTATACCTAAAACGTTCTCATCTCTAATTATTAGGAACAACAGTAAGGTGTCTGTTTGTTAATTTACATCGAGATTTATTACATCGGTAGAAATTTTCAAAATGCTCAGACTCGTATAGAATCAATGGGAAAATTGGCTATTTACTGAGAATGGTCATCCATTCGATAAGACTGTCATAGTTCGCAAAAATGATCATCCCCCAATTATTATTTATATTGGAGAAAACAAATGTTCCCACTGCTAAATAATAAAATTAGTAATTTTCCATTTCGAACCTACCACAAAAAAAGAAAAAAGAAAAGAAAAGAAATTTACTTCTCTCGATCGCTTTGCTCTTCAACAACGTAAAAACTAACGTGCAACGTTCGTCCTCCGTTCGTCGTAGAACGATTCGTCGATAAACGACAAACGATGCTTATCGCAATCACTCATTTGACCAGCACGTGTCCAGGTAAGAACGGGAAGGTGTTGTAAATGTAAACAGGCCGATTAAAGGCGAACGAGTTGGCGATGGCCAGCGCTGGATTCGAGTCGAAATCATCCTCCGGGATGGCAGTGGGTGTCGTTGGTTCCCTGGTTCGCGGTGTCGTTGTGGTTTTCATCGTCGTCGTCGTCGTCGTCATCGTCGTTGGTGGTGGCAGGGCAGTGGTGGTGGTGAAAATTGGGGGGTGGCTTGTCGAGTACGGAGGTTCATAGGCTGGTAATCCTGGCGGCCCGTAATACGCATGCAATCGATTGTTGGCGGGATTAAAGCGTTGACCATTAGGACGCCATCCCCTTGGTTTATATGGCGATAAATCTGACGTTGCTAGTCCGATACAGAGAAGCACGAGGGTCAGCTGGAAAATGGAAAAGCAATTAATGGCTTAGCTGTCGCGCGCTTTTCCTGTTGTCCTTTCGGTGGCCGCGTTCCCGGAAATGCCGGACGAAGGAAACGTTAGCAGCAGACGGTCGCTGTTGCCACCAAACCGGCTCGGAACGATCATCGTGATTGTCTAAATTGATTGCGCACCTTCGGTGTTCGACGATCAGAAGAAATAAATTGGGTTAGTTGTGCTGGCGATTCGACGTTTGAATGGAAATAATTGAGCAATAAATTCGCTAGCATATATACTTTGTGACATTCTGAAGAATGTCATAAAAATTATTTACAGAATACGAACGTGTCTGAATTTGTTCGAAGGGAAAAGCAAGTTGTCCCTTTAATTAGGTTTTTATACAAAATGTTAAAAAAATTTATCGCTCGATTGATTGGCTTGTTTATAAATTGAGAATGTTAAGCATGTAGGATGTTATAAGATTTTAAATCTAGTAGGATAACAAATAAATATTTTATGTTAGTAAAAGCAAATCTGTATCTTGGTACCAATAAAATATAATTGTAGTAGATCGTAGCAAAATATATTCTGAAGTATTCTTTGGTAACTAAAGCAATACAATTACTACAATGAAACGAACCGTAAAATGGAGATAAAAAGTTCATAATTTACGTGTCGCTTGTTGAAAAATTTTAGTCGAACGTATTTTTTTTTTATTCCTTTCGAAAATCATTACGATTTATTAAAATTCGAGATTGTTATTTTTCAACGCCCAGTATGACGAGAAAAAGCTGTTCCTTAATAAAATTGTTTCATCTAGTTCTATATTTTATATTTCAATTCATAGGTTTCGCGAATTTATATATTCATGTGTTCAGTCTGTGACTCGAAGAGTACTATTGATTTATGTGTGTACGTGAAACTGTGTATTTCAGTTTGTTCATAAATAAAGATCATCTTGTCTACTTGAAACTTTTGCATTGCGTGTTAAGAGAGACATTCGATATAAAATATTATAGAAAATGGTATAGTCAGAGATTATAAAAGTATCCTCGACATAATACTTTATTTCCATTTTCCGCAAAAAAATAATCAATTTATTAACAAAAGAAGAAAAAACAGCTAGATAAATCGTAAAAGATATTGCAAAAATTTAATTCTAATTAATTTTACATCAACTCTCTAGTTTTCTATACTCACGCAACAAGAAATTACACTTTCGAAAGCAGCAGTTCAGATATCACTAATCACTGCTATGCTACGAATAGAACGACCGATACAACGATGAAGCCATAAATTGCAAAAGAATACTTTGGAAAAATATAGATTTCATTGATATGCAAATTTCAGAAGCCACGCGTTGTTACAAAGGGTTAATGGCGCGTGGTGCAAATATATGGAACGGTCTCGATTCGAGTGTTCAATGAGATCAAAGTACGATTAATGGTTAATCATTCCCCTCGTGCATAACGAATCCAGTGTGTCTCGTTACCGTTCTCCACATTATTGCCGGCCAACACTGTTAACTCCGATCCGAAAAATTTGACTGGCTTTTGTCCGTGTCTCTCATCCGTCTTTATACGCGACACGCACGTTTATGAGATGGTGTTCGAGCACCGTGAATACGAAACAGTACGAGACGATTTCATTTCGTTTCATTGGTTATTGCTCACCTCGGTTTCGTAACTTATACGCCAGACCTATATTACGTGTCGTGAATGGTCATTCGTTCGCAAGAAGTATCACAATGGGCCACGTGACATCTTCGCGACGATTCTTGCAGGCTTTTCGTAGTAAATTCGATGAATTTATTTGGCGAACGATGATGACAGGTGCATGAAACAACGGTACATTAATGCGTGTTGTGCTTTCGATTTGTAGAGATTATTATTTTAATCGGAACGTTGCTCTTTAGTGCGTTTTACCAAAAAAAAAAAAAAAAAAAGGAATTTTTACTGTGTCTTGGTTTTATCAAAACTGTGTTAAATTTTGTATTTGATTTTAAGGATAATTGAGCTTCAAATTATGAAATTCTAATTTTATAATATAATATAATATTATATTATTTTTATAATATAATATAATATAATTTTATAATATAGTAGAGAAATTAATTAACATATATAATAGAGAAAATTGTACAAGTAGTCGAACGCAATTAGTTTTGACTTCAAGTTAATGTTACGTAATTGTCACTTCCCTCGTTAGAAGGAACTGTACAAAATGGCCAAAGATATCGTGTCGTTCTGAGTAATCTCAAACAAGACAGAGGATGTCGAAACGACGATCCCAATTCAAAGGAAGTTACGCTTTGAGTCCGATAGAGCATATTGTGTACTTTGAATTAACGGGATTCACTGCTGAAACAATAGGATAATTGTGTAGCTATTAGTCAGAGATATTGTATCAGATGTTAGAATGAAAGAGGTCTTTGTTAGACTGTTAGAAATGATCTAATTTTGCGATTTATCGTATCGCATCGTAGACTCATCATAAATCCTGTTAATGGTAATAATTCGTTGAGCCAGCTTTCTTCAGTTTATCTTTCATCTGAAAATCTACGAATTCAAGTGCGATTAAATTTACTTCATCGATTTCGAGAGTGAACACTTTTTACTAAGAAGCAATGAATTTGACATGGGACGGACAAAAGTATTCCGAAATAAGCATCCAAAATTTTACAATTTTACGTGCAAGTTCGTTCCACGAGTAAAATTTTGCATCATACGACGTGAAAATGTCAAAAAAAAAAAAAAAAAATAAGCACAGTTTGGCAAGGAAGCGAGTCACTCCGAAATACTGGAAATTGAAACACTAAATTCTGTTTCTTAAAAATACCAACTGTTTCTAATCGTATTGTGGAGTGTGGTTTAGTGATAGACTCTAATAGAATCCCAAAGTATACAGCGTTATTACGTCCAACAACTTGAATTCAATCGCCAAGGGCTGTATTGCGCAATTATGGCACAGAGTCTGGTAACTGTGCGAGAAAGTATTCGAAATATCTTTGAACAGTCGCAAGCGTTACCCATTTTGTTTTAGCGCGGAATTGCAGTTTACGTTGCACGTTACGTTCTGTAACTTGAAAAAATGTTTTACACAAAACGTGTAAAGCAAATGACGAAACAACGACTGCGTTTATATAATTATTCGAAAGATTTGCGACTGAAGTTGTTAAATTTTATGACTTTGTGATTTGCCACGAGGCAGGGTGGCTTTTTAAAAAACACGCTCACGCTCGTCTCCGTAATCCTGTTTGACAATGTAGTCGTACGAGTGTTGAGATAATAAGCTTCGTGTGAAAGCCCTTTCATAAATCTTTGAAAACCAACGCTCCTTTCCCATGTCCAAGCCGTCGTATTCATAGAGTACGCGTGAATGCAGTGCTATTCGCAAGCAGCTATTGCTATTTTCGTCGAAAATTTCGTTACAACTACAGGGAAATGAGAGGATTAAAAATACAAACATTATCCCTGCCCCGTAAGTCAGAAACTCCTTTCGTACAATTGGCCACGTACAGTGGTCCTCAAGAGTATTCGAATACGTAGAGAAGCGTCCTGTGAATATATTATGCACGTTATATAAAATATTTTGAACTTATATATAATATACACACTCGTATAATAATTATATTGATGAAAACATAAGTAGAAAGAGATATTTATTGCAAACGTGCGCCCAGCTCGATGATAAATTCTTTTTCGTGGGATTTTATTATCTACATTTCAATTTCTCACTACAAATATACATTTATATCATTCCACATACATTTTCAGATTTCGTTAATACAGCTACTGTACTCGTACTGTAATTTACATTAAACTCGTGAATTAAGAAAGCTAGAAAAATGTAACTAAGGAGTGCAATACTTTTATTCTACCAGGAGCAAACTTCTGCTTAGATTCTGAAAGTCTACACTTTACTCCATACAATTCCAAACGTCAATTAATAACGTCAGCTGTTATATAACGCGCGTAATACATTCAGAAAAATATCCCACGACGATCCGTCGCACTCGAATCGTCTCGTCTCGCGGCAAACACGCTGTTATTTGCAAACATTGGTATCCCGTATGAAATTTCGATACGGAGCGTGAACATCCCCCTATACGCGCGATAGGTAATTTCCTGCCCAGGTCCAGATGGGGGGAGGTCGTGTTTAAAACGCACCGGCGAAAGCAGCCGTTGTAGTACATAATTTTGTCACGGCTTACGTGAGCGGTGCACGTGTCCCGAATGCCGGATCCATTATGAATTCGCAAGGTTGGTCGGACGCCGGTACGCTCTGGTGCTCTTACGCGTACGAATTCGATCGGGTCCGCCGCTCGAAAAACGTGGCGTGCAAGCTAATTATCGGATTGACAAGTGAGGCGGCTCACCCGGCTCCGATCTGGATTCCGCTTGCGGATCCCTTAGAACTTGCCGGCTATCCGATCTCTGCGTGGAATCCTGTGTGCAACAACCAAGAGAATAAGTTCGAACTTATCCCCGCTGTGTAGCCAGACGTTTCGAGTTCTCGCTGGCGTTCAACTGGCCCCGAGTGGCGAGTGAGCGTGGCAGAACTGACGGATCGATTCTCCACTTCCTTTCTGCTTCTACTTGTGTCTTATCGTCGGATTTTCGAATACTTTCGTTAGGTCATTTCAAAGGGTAGCGTTCAAGCATGATTTTGGCCGTGTACGTGAAGATTGCTTTTTTTGAAAGCGGAGAAAAGTATTGATGCGATCGACGATTGTATGATGAGAGTACGCGTGGCAATTGGAAAATATTCATTTACATAGATTAAATAGATTAAATTGATAATTAAAATGAATAAAGCGAAATAATTACATATAAAAATGTTACAGTATAAAAAATATTTATGTTAATTATGTAATATAATTATAATATAAAAAGTTTATTTATATTAATTATATAATATAAAAAATATTTGTGTTAATTATATAATATAATTATAATATAAAAAATATTTATATTAATTATATGATATAATCACAATATAAAAACACTTATATAATATTATAAATATTATATAAGTTTTATATATAAATATAATATTATAAATATAAGTATTATATACAATATTATAATATTATAAGTTTTATATATAGTATTATAAATATAAAAAAAATATAATATAAATATAAAAAATATATAATATTATAAATATAATATTATAATATTATAAGTTTAGTTAGTTTTATATATATAATATTATAATATTTTATATATATAATATAATTTATATATATATATATAATATATAATATTATAAATATAAAAAAATATATTATAATGTTATAATATAAAAAATATAATATTATAATATAAAAATTGAACCAGTGCAAATCCCACGAAATTCTCGCGATAAAAAGTATTCTCATCCGACTAAAGAAAATTTACCTCGCGCATTTTCAAAACCCACGGAATTCACAAATTTCGCAACATAGTGGAATTTTTCGAGGGGAGAAAGATTAACGCGTTTCGTTAATTAACCACGTTACAAATGTAAACAAATGAACGAAGCTGGTATACACGAAATCTTGCCGCGAGTTGGGATAGAATATTTATACGAAATTTTCCCATTTATCTTCGCCGACGAAGCCCGCGCTCAAATGAATTAAATGGAATTTATCGATCTACGTTCCAATCGCGTCCACTCGAGTCCATTTGTGGTGACCTGTCGTTTCCGCTTTTCATTCTCGCCCGTTATCGATAATCCATAAGTCCCTTTGTGATAATCGCAATCTGGACGGATACGGAGGCACAGCGCACCTCACCATTCGAACGCGTTTGTCCTGTCAATGGATCAATATCTTTTTCAGCGGATGTGTTTGACATCCTGGCTGCAGTCTGCTTGGAAGGGAACGAAAGATTTCACGGGCTGGCTCCTTCTTCGTTCGAGCACAATGCACGATCCCGTTCCGAGAAATTGCTTTCGCTCTTTGATTCGTTAATGCACCAAAGCGGACCAAACTTTTGTGGCTAATCGTGCCTTCTCTGTTATTTAGAGACGATCCACCAGAGGTGGCCATTGCAGAAAATATAAATCAGAATTGAAAAAGATTTGTGTCAAGACGGAGGCAGTTCCATTTTTTTTTTTTACACACTTTTTTGTTACTGTTTTATTTACTGTAGTTCGAGATATATGCGTCAATTTTTGGAAATGACCGTCTAGAAATACTATCTTGACTGAAATTTGACTTCAGTATACTCATTGGAGAATTATTCAAAAGTTAGTTAGTTTCAATGATGTTAATCGTGTCACATAAATGTATTTCAATGATTTAGTGATTTAGATATCTTTCGTAAAAAAAATTAACTCAAAGATTCTTTTTTATGCTTCTCTAACTGTCCAACCCAATTGCCTGCATATTTGCAGTGCTCTGTTGCAAACATTTTTTATTCGATTAGCAAAATCGTATCACCGCCGCGCTGAATTCCAATAACGAAATTATTTTTATTGCGTCAGTTGTGCAAAAGTGGAAATTCGATTGATTTCTTTCTGTTTGCCTCCGTCATATTTAATGAATTTGCCCGTGAACCTCTCCCAGATTTTACTGGCACTGCAGCGAGAGGCGTGTGAAATTTAATACTGTAATTAATTACTTTCAGCAGTTTAATTAAAAGAGGACCATATGTTACGTTAATGTGGAACGGCGAAAAGATATTCAAGGCATCATTCGTATTACTTGTCACAATATTCGTTACGTTGGGTTAGTTCTTCTCTGATAAATTCACGGAAGAAAATACGTGAATCGTAACTACTCGTGGATATTTCATCTACGTTCGTTTGGAGTAGGAATGTTGCAACGACTGGAAAATCCCGATTTTCCTACGTGAAATTTTACGATATTCATTTTTCATTATTTTGTCGAACATTGAAACTCAATTCCAACAGAATGTTCGTATCATCATTGTGATTAAAGTCTCTATAGAATGACGATCCATTTGCAGAAATAAATTTCAACTTCAAAACCATTAATCATCGTCGTAGATTTTAGCGAAGTAAATAAAGTCAAATGCAAAGTGCATGTTGCAGTGAATCACCTTCGAGTGAAGATTTTTAGTAAATTCGAAATTAAAATATCTTATGACGTGGATATTCAAGCGAAACGGGGATAAGAAATGAATCGAAGAGTACAATAAATTCTATCTTTTATTACAGAGCAATTTTAAAATTCTACTGTTAAATCAGTCTTTTAGTGTTAAATTGTCTTTTCATTAATTTTTTTTAGATTAAACATATGGCTTTATCATTTTTAAAAATTTCACAGATATTTAAAAATATATTAATATTACAAACAATAATAATTATCATTATATTATCTATGATATATTAATGTATTGTATATTAATGTATTGTATAATACTGGGTGATTCACATAACTTGTGATTAGTTCATTAGACGCACAATTGAAGAGTTATTTCAGGTGTGCAAGTTACGTGAATCACTCTGCATATTCATATTTAGCTACCAAGAAACATAAAAATTAGAAAATAATAATTCTGCAGTATAGTTGCACTAATCACGTTCTATTTTAACAAATACAAATTCTTGTCTTTACATTTCTATTTCAACAACTATACTCTCTCTCTTTCTTCAATATTAAATGTAACTCTCTACATCTGGATAGAATGATTGTTGAGCAACGAAAAAAAAAAAGAAAAAAAAAAAAGGAAAGAAACTACAAACCTACATGTACATTGCACGGAGCCTGAAAACTACGTTTCAGAACGCAGTATGTGTGTGTGTATTCGAAGGATTCGACACAGGACCTTCTTTCCTCGCTGAATCTCGATAATTCTTCGTTAAAAATAAACGAAGGGCGAATAATGTCTAGTCCGAGCGTCAAGATGAAATTTACGTAACGTTCTGCACCGGACAGATAGGAGTGCCAGTTTGATCGAAAGCGTAAAATATACTCCGCATTGGGTACTTTTGTTCTCTGATCGAGTATATCAAGTATTCTGGTCGAGTAACAAGTGGTGCACGCGTCATGTCACGTGTCAGACGCAGCGCACACACTACACTACTCGGCCCCTGGGGCTCCTGCTGCCTTTACCTGAAAACAAGGATGAATATTCCTTGTCGATAAAAGTCCACCCTCCGTGAATCCAGTAATTCCTTTCCTCGAGTCGGAAATTTCTATCTTGGTCTGATTTCTTTCTTGAATTTCCACCTCGTCCCGTTATTATCTCACCCTTTGTCTTCTATCAGTCACTTTTTTTAGTTTTGACGAGTAGAGCATTCTCTGTGAGCTCATCGAAAACGCCTGAAATGTAACTCGTGCGCTTTTGTTTTTTGAAGAGAGAATGAGTCCAATTTATAGAGTCTATTTAGAGAGAAAAATGATTCGTTCTAATGATTGTATAATAATGTTTTTCCTTGGACGATTCGAAGAGTTGAATTTCTGATGAATAAATAATATAGAAATTCAATTCAAGTTCTAAATGGATAGAAACGAGGTTGTTGGTTATTTTCTTTCATTTTGCTTTCGTTCTTCTGATTTATTTGAAACTTTTTTTAATCGCATTAACATTCAGTGACGGTGGTTTGAATTCATTTTTTTTCCACCTTTATTCTGAACTTTCTGTTTCAACAAGCGAACATTGAACGTGATATTCTTGAATGCATATAGAGGCAGAGCTGTGCAATTGAAACAATTTACATTATAATTAAATTTTGTCAAAACGTTCTAATTCTAAGCGACGATGCAAATCCCGATGTAAATTTGGAAAAAGAGACTGAGGAAATTCTCAGTGCAAAAATGTTGTGTATTTTTCCGTCGAACCGACAGACGTTTATTAAATTTTAGTCCACTGCGAACGTTGCCTCGAGGGAATTAAACAATTTTATTTATCGCACTCAGCGTCTTTCTTTTTCAATTCGTGACTCAATTAAAACACAGTCTTGCAATACTATTTTTCCCTCCTCTTAAATCGTCTTTTCACGGTGTATTCGTGTATTCGTAATTTGTCTGGCGAAAATGGAGCATGAAATTAAAATTAAAGATTGTTCAATTACGTTTTATTATTAGAATCAATAATGGATTTATAATAAAAATTCAATTACTTCTTCGCACATCCTAGGCTTGTTGTTTCGAGTTAAATAAACGTGTCTTTGTACAGAATGCGCTCACAGTGAATTTACAAATACTATCTTATAATTAACTACAACTAAACGCACGCAACTTAAAACTGAACGCACGCAACTTAAAACTAAACGCACGCAACTTAAAGCTAAGACGCACGCATCCCACGATGTCCCTGCGAGATCCCCCGTCGTCCATCGGTGGCCTGCTGGGGGCCCAATAGTTTACTTATCAACTAATTGTCGCTACAGTTCAGTTTAGACCAAGAAATACACAAAGCAAAGAAATTTGCACGGTCTAAACTGAACTGTAGGTTGCGTAGTTCTCAGCTTGATATCGTTTTACAAACATTAAAGTTCGCAAAACTTTAATGTTTGTAAAAAGATATCAATTACCAGGTCTCACCACGAGGAGGTGACTACGCATGAGACCCGCCCGGGCCCTAATCCCATCCACCCTCCATTAACAAACATACAAATAACTCTGCATTCTTAAGGAATGCAGAGGTTTTATTCTACTTGGCCTGGGGTTACGAACAAAGGAGACAAACGTCCCATAGTTCATTCTCAAACTTAAGTCTAAATCTTAACTCTAAAGCGCGTGTATGAGATTGAACTATGGGACTCTGTCTCCCGAACAACGATCGCATTAACAATCATACAATTTATACACTCATACAATCATACATTACATACATTACATACCATCACACGTTACATACGTTGCATACAATCATACATTACATACGATCATACGTTTCATACATTGCGTGCAATCATACATTACATACATTACATACAATCACACATTACATACGAATGCAAGCCATACAATATGTCGCAATCACTCATCAGCCTTTCATACTAACCACACACTCGTCTAACGTAAAGGTTGCACAATAATTGTACAATAATTCGCAGCCCTATCAGCGCATTTTGTACCAAAGACACGTTTATTAAACTTTGAACGATATTAGGGAAACGAAACTATTGACACGCTTCAATATCGTGCCTTGTAAGAGATATAACGCGAAATGAAATCGCGATTTGTCAGTGTGCCAAATC
>NW_025109307.1:0-4416 GCF_011392965.1 Frieseomelitta varia
TTTTTTTTTTTGGGGGGGGGGGGGACTGATGGTAAGTTCGATGAAGATCGATCGCCGAAGCGTTCACGAGTGAACATCGACCTTCACGGATCAAAGTTCGTGGTTTTGATGAATGCCGGAGGGTTGCGTTAGATCGTGTGTGATGTGTGAAATCTCGTAAAAGATCTTGTGTAAATTTATAATTTTGTTGTAGTAGCTTTCCTCCTCTTTTCCACAATTCGTCGGACAGTTTTATTTATTTAATTTAATCGATTTGTTGTCGTTCTTTCACCATCTTTTGTAATAATGGTCTTTTATGCTACGAGATAATCTTTGTATCTAAATTTTTTTTTTTTGTAACATTCAACTTAGTATAGATAAAATGGGCAATAAGTGTTCCTGTCATTTTTTTTACGAGATAATTTTCGTAAATTTTTTTGATAACGTTGAATGTAAGTGCAGATAAAACAATAAATGGCCCTGCCATTTTTTTACAAGATAATTTTTGTATTTAAATTTTTTTTATAACGTTGAATGTAAGTGCAGATAAAGCAATAAATGGCCCTGCCATCTTTTTGCAAGATAATTTTTGTATTTAAATTTTTTTGATAACGTTGAATGTAAGTGCAGATAAAACAATAAATGGTCCTGCCATCTTTTAGCAAGATAATTTTTGTATCTAAATTTTTTTTGGTAACATTCAACTTGGTTAGTATAGATGAAATAACAAGTGGGCAATAAGCTTTCCTGCCCTCTTTTTACAATATAATTTTCGTACCTAAATTTTTTTGATAACGTTGAATGTAAGTACAGATAAAACAATAAATGGCCCTGCCATTTTTTTACAAGATAATTTTTGTATTTAAATTTTTTTGATAACGTTGAATGTAAGTGCAGGTAAAGCAATAAATGGCTCTTCCATCTTTTAGCAAGATAATTTTTTTATTTAAATTTTTTTGATAACGTTGAATGTAAGTACAGCAATAAATGGCCCTGCCGTCTTTTAGCAAGATAATTTTTGCATCCAAATTTTTCTTGCTAATATTCAACTTGGTTAGTGCAGATAAGAAATGAGCAATAAATGTTCCTGCTATCTTTTTACAAGATAATTTTTGTTTCTAAATGGTTTTGGTAACGCTCGATGTTAGTACAGATAAAGTAAAAGAAGATTTACATAATTGAACTCAAGTTTCAAATCGACCATAGAAAAGTTGTTGGACAGTGTGAAGCAACGGATATTGTGTAAGTTACACAACGACGTAACAGAAACGAGGGTGCATGATTAAGCAGCGAGTTTCTCAAGGACTGTTCGCGATTTTGCTCGATTGTTTAATGGTTCGAATGATGAGATGAACGAAGCAATTCTATGTTTTAGAGCAATTGTTTGGCAGCGAGTGTAATCAGACGTTGTAGGGTGGTTGACCTTAAATTTTTAATACTTTTTTAGATAATACACCTCGCGATGCTGCATCTTAAACAGCATCAATGTATTCTGAATATCGGGAAAAATGTTAAGAGCGGAATATTTTATGGAGAAGATGGAAATTTCTGACTTGTTACTTATTGAATCTCGACCGTCTATTAAAAACTGATTTTAGACCCACAAGTTAAAGAAAAGAATTTCGTTTCCAACCTGGACACAGCGCTTGGCCAAATTAAGTTCCGTTTCTTTTCTTTCTTTTTGTTTCGTTTCTACTTATCTATATTTTTAGAACGTAACAACAAACAGGCGTCATAATGATCGACGAAAAATTTTCATCAAATTCAATTTCTGGACATTTAATTTTAATTTTAATTTTGTTAAGAAACTTTATAATAAATTGAACATCAATTTTATCTATTAACTACAATTGTTCAAAATTTATATTTAATATTTAGAAATTTCTATATTCAAGCTTAATTTAACGAATCAAATTAATTGTCAATTAATAAATAATTATTCTTAAAAGTTTGCACTTTGTAGACTTAATTTCAATTTCACGAAATACAAGCTCCTCTATTTGACATTATATCATTCCAACTAAAGGTGCTGTTCCTCGCGTCTCATTTAAATTTTTCTCACAGTCACTCGCCAACCATCGCGTGATCAATCTACCGCCATCTATATATACACTTATACTCACAATAAGTCGTTCGTTGTGTTGTTTAGTCTTACAACCGGAGAACTCTCGTGGACCCTCGATAAATCATTTCAAGTTATATTTGAACTCCTTCAGATTCACTTAGGGGGGCTCTCGAGATAAAGTGGACGGTCGATATGGATCGGTAGACTAGTGTCTACTTTCGAACTAGACAAGTCGACGGTTCGACGAGGAATTATGGAAAACGAGCAATCACGCACGATCCTAAAACGTGCGTCAGAAGCACGCGTTTGAAAGGTTTGAACGCGTGTGAACGAGAGAGATTGGACAAAGTGCGTTCCCGGCTGTCGACGACTCTCAAACATACATACGTGTACACAATCTGATCCCTTTGGCCAGAGCCGAGTCTTTGGTTCACGTCGACTGAATACCAAAAACACGACACACGAGACACGTTCCGCGTACGATTTGATTTTCGTTCGGCTTTTGCACATTACCGCGAAGGGGGAGGGTTAATTCCGCGCAAATGGAAGAAACGATTTAATTGACGAACGCCGAGGGATTCGCGGGCTTACCTTAAGCCGCCGTTCTCCTCGTCACGGGCTTTTAATGTGATTTAGCGCTCGCTGTCTTGATAGTTTCGTTAATGCCGGGGGGGATTATCCGATGCATGATATATGCGCTGGGATTTATCGGAACGATTGGCTGGCGGTGGATCGAGAGTTTAAATTGTTCTGCCCTCCGATACAGACGGATTATACCTGCGTTACGCGACTTTTAATAAAACTTTTTACACGCTCGTTGCCTTCTTTTTTTCACGATAAAACACGATACCGCTACCTCTTCTTTCTGAATCTTTGAAATTTTTCCAAATTATGATACTTGTCCCGAGATTTTTGACTTTTTTTTTTCTTTTAATTTTTTTTATATATTTCTTTTAAAGTGTCGCCTATGTGACTGCCCGCAAGAATATTGATTTTGACTACTTTTTTTTTTTTGGTATTTATTATTATTATCATTATTTATGACGACTTATTATTATTACTTATGACTTCACTTATTATTTATGACTTCACTTATTATTATTTATGTTATTTTTTGACTTATTATTATTACTTGTAACTTGACCTAATATTATTTATGACTTCACCTATTGTTATTTATGTTATTTTTTGACTTATTATTATTACTTATGACTTCACTTATTATTATTTATATTATTTTTTTGACTTATTATTATTTATGACGACGTATTATTATGTATGACTTCACTTATTATTATTTATGACTTCACTTACTATTATTTATATTATTTTTTTTATTATTTTTTGACTTATTGTTTATGATTTAACTTATTATTATTTATATTGTTTTCTTTTATTATTTTTTTATTATTATTTCTTTTAGAGTGTTACGTACTTGTTCCTCTGTCCAATGTGTTCCTCCCCTAGACTATTGATTTTCACTATTTTTCTTTTTTTTTTTTTAATTATTTCTTTCAAGCGTAACATTCTTATTTCTCTGTCCAATGTGTTCCCCCCAAAACTCTTTATGGGTCACTCACCCCCTTATAAATATTCGCGGCTCCCGCGAAAATTGCCCGCGCAATTCGACAAAATTTATTAGGGGGTCGAAGCCACGAGCACGTAGCGTAACAACGTTAACAAAAGTTAAAAAAGCAACGGCAATTACACGCGCGGTATATCACCGGGGCGAGCCTCGAGTCCGGCAGACGTTAATTTCCACTTGGCACACTAATTAAATTCACTTTAAACTCGAATCGTTTCGCCGTTGGTACAATTAGAAAGCGCTTAGAACCCTCTTTTGCCAGTAGAGACCCGATTGCAAAGCGTTCGCTCCCTTTGCCCAGTTTCCAGCCGAGACACCAGACCAAACAGCGAAAATTTCCCACTTGCACGCTCCTCCGTCTGTCTTCGAGGCAACAGATTTCTCTCTCTCTCTCTCTCTCTCTCTCTCGAGAAAAAATGTACAGAGAGGAGCGTGAACTGTCGGCGTCAACGAAAATGAGAAATTATCGATAATTTGTACTGACGTAGCTTCTGGCAAGTGATGGTCGCGTGGATCGATCCACTTGGTCTCATTTTAGATCGACAGTCGTCAAAGTTCGCCTTTTTTTTCAAAGATGACTTCACGACGTATATATACAGGGTGTTTCGTAACTTGTGGGACCCACTTCAGGAGCTGATTGTACGTCTAAAAATAATGAAAAAAAGTCATATAAATATATGTCCTATGTATCTTCGTTTATGAGATGATAATGAATTTTATAAACAGAGCAAACTCTAGTAAGCTAGTTTTACCAGGGATGGTGTATTCAATTTTCATAATAATCATA